>NC_058405.1:149732911-150018974 GCF_002201575.2 Neomonachus schauinslandi
TTACCCTGAATCTTAGCTGGAGGTCAGAACTCTCCCAAGGGTCAGGTATGGCCCTAGGGATTTGGAGTAGATTTACAGTATCAAAATAATTTTTCTTTCCGTTGGCTATGCTTTCTTCCTATTATCAGCCAGGAGGGCACTGAGGAGAAGACACTAGCTTATCTTTTTAAAAATTCCCGATCAACCCCAAAGACTATGCCCTAGTTTCTCTGCTGTCAATGCTTCTTTTTGGCTTTTCCAAAGCTCATATTACCTAGGGTATGGAATAAGCAGTTCTAACCAAAAGACTCTAAAATACAGCATAGTTCTAAAAAGAAAGTTTCTTTTTCTCGTGCTATAGACTAAAGGGGAACACTGAGGCCAGCCAGAGGGCTGTCCCATGAGGTCATTTAAGGAAGTCTGTCTCTCCATCTTGTTGCTCCACCGTGCCCTGGGGTTATGTTCTCATGCCCCGGGGTCAAAGCTGGGTTGATCCACATCTGAGTTTCAGCTGGAGGGGAATGTATAGAAAGTCTTACCAGGTGGCTGTGTCCTCAAGGACATCATCTAGACAGTGCATACATTAGTTCATTTCCCAATGGCCTGAATTTAGTCACAAGGCCACTCCTAGTAGCAAGGGAACCTGAGAAATGTAGTTTATAACCTAATGGCCATGTGTCTAGCTAGAACTCAAGGAGTTCTAGTACAAAAACAGCGGAGAAAGGATACTGAGAGATAGCAACCTCAGGCACACTCCACAAGACCAGAGTGGAAAGAGATGAGTAGCTGTGTAATAGAAGAGCAGAAACTCCCCCCCTTCCCTTTTTTTGGTCCCCCATCAGGAAGTATTTCTGTTTTGAAGCTTTCAGTACCTCTCCCCCACTACCAGCCCTATGCAGCAGCTTCTAGACTCATCCTCAACAGCAAGCACCCTGACTGGCCTCCCTGGCTCTCCCCTTGCCTCCTGCAAATGCACTGTTAACACAGATCAGCAGAACCTCTATCAGATGTCAACTAGACAATGTCACTTCTTTACTTAGAACTCACCACAAACCTCTCCTTGCAATGAGAATCAAATCTAAACTCAGTACTGTGGGCTGGAAGACTGCCCTCCTGGCCTCTGCTCACTTCTTTTCCTTGTCTGTACTCTGCCACTGTCTTGTTGTTGTTGTTCCTTGAATATGCTAAACTTGTTCTCATCTTGGTTCCTCCCTTCTTGCTGTTCCTTCTGCTTGAGGCCGTATCTTCACAAAGCTGTCTCCTAATATTCAGGCTTCAACCCAAATGTGACCGCTTTGGTGAGGTCCTCCCTGAGCATTCCAGCTGAAGCCCTCCACTCCCAGTGGAGTGTGCCATTGCCCAAAAACATCTTCATAACATGCATCATAGCCGCTATTAATTATTTATTTACATGTTTATAGTATATAAGCTCCTGGGGATGGGACACTGTTCAT
Source organism: Neomonachus schauinslandi (assembly GCF_002201575.2). Lineage (NCBI taxonomy): Eukaryota > Metazoa > Chordata > Mammalia > Carnivora > Phocidae > Neomonachus > Neomonachus schauinslandi. The sequence goes on from NC_058405.1 coordinate 149,734,345, forward strand.
CACTGTATCCAGAACTCCTAGCAGGTGGCTATGGACACATAGCAGGCAGCCTGTGAATATCTGTTAGCTGACAGCTTTGATCTCTGTAAAAGAGTAAAACTATTTCTCTAGCAGCTATTAGTATAGGTCCTTGCACATTGTAGGTATCCTGTAAATTGTTATTAAATGAATAGGCCTAGCTACAAATCCAGTGAATCAGAGACAGGAGTGTCATTCGAAAAGGCTTTACATAAATATTTTGTTTTTAGTGAACACTTTTCTAAATATTAAAGAATTCAATAAGCTTTGTAAAATATACCGATAAGTATAAAGGAAAGTCTTACCACTGAAAGAAAATCATTGTTAACACCTTGGTAAATACCTATATAGATTTTTTCCCTGTATGTGTGCACGCACACAATTTTTAAAAATTGGTATCGTACCATATACCAGCATACCTTGTTTTTCACTTTACTGCACTTCTCAGATACTGCATTTTCCACCAACTGAAGGTCTGTGGCAACTCTGTACTGAGCAAACCTATTGGCACCATTTTTCCAATAGCATTTGTTCACTTCGTGTCCTTGTCACATCTTGGCAACTCTTGGAATATCTCAAACTTTCCCATTAAATATAACAAATAGATGTCATGGTGATCTGTGATCAGTGATCGTATGTTACTATTATAATTCTTTTGGAGCACCACCAACCGTGCCCATGTAATAGTGAACTTAATTGCTGAATTTTGTGTGTATTCTGACTGCTCCACGGACCAGCCGTTCCACCATCTCTCTCCCTCTCCTCAGGCCTCCCTACTCCCTGAGGCACAACAATATTGAAATTAGGCCAATCAATAACCCTATAATGGTTTCTAAGTCTTTAATTGAAAGGAAGAGTTGCACATTTCTCACTTTAAATCAAAAGCTAGAAATGATTTATCTTAATGAGGAAGTCATGCCAAAAGCTGAGATAGGCTGAAAGCGAGGCCTCTTGCGCCAGTTCGCCAAGTTGTGAATGCAAAGGAAAAGTTCTGGAAGGAAATTAAAAGTGCTACTCCTGTGAACACATGAATAAGAAAATGAAACAGCCTGATTGCTCCCCTGGAGAAAGTTTTAGTGGTCTGGATAGAAGATCAGCCACAACATTCCCTTGAGCCAACGTCTAATCCAGAGCAAGACCCTCACCCTCTTCAATTCTAGAAAGGCTGAGAGAGGTGAAGAGGCTGCAGAAGAAAAGTCTGAAGCTAGCTCAGGTTGGTTCCTGAGGTTGGAGGAAAGAAGCCGTCTCCATAACCTAAAAGTGCAAGGTGAAGCAGCAAGTGCTGATGTAGAAGCTGCAGCAAGTTCTCCAGAAGATCCAGCTAAGAGAACTGATGAAGGTGGTTACACTAAGCGATAGATTTTATATGTAAATGAAACAGCCTTACAGTGAAGGAAGATGCCATCTAGGACTTGCACAGCTAGAGAGAAGTCAATGCCTGCCTTCAAAGGACAAAGGACAAGGCTGACTCTCTTGTTAAGGACTAATGCAGCTGGGTGATTTTAAGTTGAAGCCAATGCTCATTGACCATTCTGAAAATCCCAGGGCCCTTAAGAATTATGGTAAATCTACTCTGCCTGTGCTCTACAAATGGAACAACAGAGCCTGGATGAGGGTACATCTGTTTACGACATAATCTACTGAATATTTTAAGCACAGCTCAGAAAAGAAGATTCCTTTCCAAATAATCCTGCTCATTGACAATGTACCTGCTCACCCAAGAGCTTACATGGAGATGTACCATGAGATTAATGTTATTTTCATGCCTGTTAACACAACACTCATTCTGCAGCCCATGGATCAAGGAGTAATTTTGAATTTCAAGTCTTATTATTTAAGAAATACATTTCATAAGGTTATAGCTACCATAGATAGTGATTCCTCTGATGGATCTGGGCAAAGTAAATTGAAAATTTTCTGGAAAGGGTTCACCATTCTAGATGCCAGTAAGCAGAATTCATGATTCATGGGCAAAGGTCAAAATATCAATATTAACAGGAGTTTAGAAGAAGTTGATTCCAACCCTCATGGATGACTTTGAGGGGCTCAAGACTTGAGTTGAGGGAGTAGGTGCAGATGTGGAAATACCAAGAGAACTAGAATTAGAAGCAGAGCCTGAAGATGGGACTGAATTGCTGGCAATCTCATGATCAAACTTGAATGGATGAGGAGTTGCTTCTTATGGATGAGCAAAGAAAGTAGTTTCTTGAGATGGAATCTACTCTGGTGAAGATGCTATCAAGACTGTTGAAATGACAAAAGATTTAAGGGCGCCTGGGTGGCTCAGTTGGTTAAGCGACTGCCTTCGGCTCAGGTCATGATCCTGGAATCCCGGGATCGAGTCCCGCATCGGGCTCCCTGCTCAGCGGGGAGTCTGCTTCTCCCTCTGCCCCTCCCCCCTCTCATGCTCTCTCTATCTCATTCTCTCTCTCAAATAAATAAATAAAATCTTTAAAAAAAAAAAAAAAAAAAGAAAGCACAGATGATGGGATGGTTAGCATTTTCTAGCAATAAAGTATATATTTTAAAGATTTATTTATTTATTTGAAAGTGATCATGAATGGGGGGTGGAGGCGGGGCAGAGGAGAGGGAGAGAAGCAGACTCCCCGCAGAGCACAGAGCCTAGGCGGGGCTGGATCCCACGTCCCCGAGATCATGACCTGAGCCCAAATCAAGAGTCAGATGCTTACCTGACTGAGCCACCCGGGTGCCATGCAATAAAGTATTTTTTAATTAAAGTACACATGCTGTTTTTTAAGACATAATGCTATTGCACACTTAAGAGGCTACAGTACAGTGTAAATATAACTTGTATATACACTGGGAAATCAAAAAATTCATTTGACTTGCTTTATTGCCATAGTTTCTTTATTGAGGTGATCTGGAACCCAACTCACAATATCTCCAATGGTTGCCTATATGCAGTTTGTTTATTTTTAGCTATGAGATGTATTTATTTTAATTTTTTAATTTAAGTATAGTTAACAGTGTTATATTAGTTTCAGATGTATGATACAACGATTCAACAATTCTACACATTTCTCAGTGCTCATCAAGGTAAGTGTACTGTCAATCCCCTTCATCTGTTTCGCCCATCCTCCCACCTACCTCCCCTCTGACAATCACCAATTTGTTCTTTGCATTTGAGTCTAGGTTTTTTGTTTTGTTTTGTTTTGTCTCTGCTTACATGCAGTTTAAATAGAAAACTTGCCAAGTATACTCACAAGAAATAATGCTTCTTTTATTTATTTGTTTTTTTTACATTAGATGGGTAATGTGCCCAGGTCGTAACAAGGTTTGAGGGAGTCACATGTCACAGAATACCCTGGACAGCCAATCATAACATTTATGAACTACAAAAGGTCTCAAAATACTGCCTGAAGGACGAGGATGAACATTAAGGTAAATTAGATGGAGTGCTTTAGTTACGTTTCAGGTGGTGACTAGAGAAAGCACAGAATAAGTTTTGCATGGACACATCTATTAGCTGGCAGACCCATGCTCCATGCTAGGGGCTCTTTGCAGAGTGGGGGGGGGGGGGGGAAGAATTCTCTAGAAAAGTTTGTCAAGCCTGAGATGCTGCTTATTTTTATTTAGATCTAACTCTTCTTCCTTTCCAAAGAAGAGCATTGATTGCTTTTCTTTTCATCTTTCCTATCAAAAGATGGGAAGTATCACCGGAAAAAAACTATCAAGATTTATTTTTACTTTCGTCACGAACAAGTATATAATGCAAGCTCCCATGATAGAACTGTATAGCTATGGCTATGCTACCAAAATGTCAGGGATGCTGTCTTTCTGGGAGGTGAGGGAAAACAACTAGATTTGGAAATCTGGTATATGAAAGTATATGAATATACAAATGACATTTATAGATTCGGAGATACCCATCCACCTATAAGTATATATAGTTGGCATCAAGTCACTAAGCATAAAAAATGTTGTGGGTGTCTACAACTTTTTTTAAAAAGGCATATTTGCATTAAAAATATGTTTTCTAATTTCCAAAATAGTCTGTGTAAGAAGATGGGAAATTTGGGTGAAAAGATAAGAGTGGGGGAAGGAAAATAGTAGAAAAAAATTGGAAACACATGCATATAACATCACAGTCTTTTGTGCTTCCGGCCTTTTACATATATGGAAGAAGGTGCGTGTTGTGTTTCCAGATCTGACTTAGCCCAGCAACCAGTATGAGTTTGGCCAAGTCACTTCCCCTCCTTGAGCCTTTATTCCTTTATCACCAAAATAAAACAGAAGAGGAGAAAGAGGCAAGAAGCTGGCACTAGCAGAGGATGCAGCTCCCCTAAGCAGTACCGAGAGTCCCATCCAGCCCAGCATTTTATGATCGTTACTGTGAGTATGTTCATTGTGTTATTTCGCACAGATTAATTATATGGGTTATTGCTATTGTTTCTCTTGCCTGTTTGTTTGTTTGTTTGAAGGGTGTTGGTAGGTAGTTTTGCTAAATGGTGCTTTACTTGCTTAAATTTCTTGTGAGATCTCTACCAACATGACTGACACTTCTAGAAGCTACCAGTTGTATCTGAAAGCCTCTGATGCTGGTGGAAGTTTTAGTTGAGCCAAAACCCTCCTCAAGTGGGTTTACTATGGGTGGTCACTGTTCACAAAAGGGGGTGGTTGGTGACTTGCCTCAAGAAGACTGTGGTGAAGAACACAGTCACTTCAGACCTGTGGCCAATGAGACAGGGGACCAGATGAGGAAACAGTAGTGTGCAGTATGGTGTTCAAGAGAGAAAAGGTACTTGCCATAAGTGATTGGTGGTATGTGAAAATTAAATTATGCTGAAGTCCTCGAAATCTTGTGAATACTAAAGAATTCATTACTACCCACAGAATGACTCTTGAGAAAGGAAATACGCTACCTGAAAATGTCCTGCTGTCTTGGACAAGGGCTTGGAAGACGAGAAGGAAAAACCGACACCTAACCGAAATGAATAATATAAAGAATGCCCATTGTTAGTCACTGTTCAAATACAGTTAAAACCTTTCATGACAGAAGGAAAGACCGCACAGAGGTGACCCATACAATAGTCAAGAATCGCAGGCTAAGGCTCAGCCACAATTCTAAAACCTAAGAATAAAATCAACAATCCCTCTAATTGTTTATCACAATGCTTCCTTTAGAAATTTTACTTGAGGAGTTGGGGTGGAGCAAAGAATAAAAAAATCCTTTCTGAGCCTGCCTCACATCTAGTTTGAAAGTAGAATTTCTTTACTAGAACTGCTGATCTGTTAGGGCAACAGTTTATGTGGGTTTCAAAGGGCTCTTAGAGTTCAAGTATGGATGTGTTCTGTTTGTGTGCCAATACCGTGCACATACACACACATAGCCGCCCCATTTGTGTCTCCAGGCCAGGGTTTCTCAATCTCTGAACTATTGATATTTTGGGTCAGTGAATTCTTTATTCTGGGGTTGTCCTGTGTATTGTAAGATGTTTAGCAGCATCCCTGGCCTTACCTACCAGAAGCTGGTACCATTTCTCCTCTCCTCTTACCTACACCCCCAGCTTCCCATGATAGCCCCAAATGTTGTCAAATGTTGCCAAATGTCTCCTGGGGGACAAAATCTCCCTTGGCTAAAAATCACTGCCTGCGGCTGAGATGGGGAGATTTAGTGAGGGGAAAGGGGACAGAGAGTGAGGAACATGAGGCTTTTCTCTAGGATGCAGAGATTTATTCTCAAGGTTATTTCTATTTATGGAAATTACTCAAAGATGCTTACAAGTGTTTTTAGGAAGCTGATTTCATTCCAAGCAAGCCAAATATTAGAAATATCATTTTAAACTGTAACTTATAACTGCTTTTCTACAGAACGTCTTAATGGAGTCAAGCATTTGCCTTGAAGAATGCTATTGAGTCATTCGTGGTTTTCCTAACTTGTGGCATTGCTGGCCGTCCACTTGGAATAGCATCATGTGCTGTTTTGCCTTTTTCCCCAAAACTTTGGCAAACTACTTTGATATACTGCTGAAAATACATGTTAGCAGAATAACTTATTTTTTTTTTTACCACAATTCTCAAAGAACCCACATTGTCTACTTGCTAGGAGAGCAATTATTTGTAATCTGAATGTAACTGAGGCATAGTTACCTAGATCCATTTTAGCATGTTACCACACAGGCTTAAATTATTTTGCTGGTAGCAAAGTATGTAGTTTGCATACAACACTGAGCTTACCAGGTAACTTTATGACCGAACCTCATATCTGAAGAGTGACTAGGAATTAATATACCTTAATTCGAAGTTTAAGGATATGCCCTTATTCAGTGTTTACATCTTTTTTTTTTTTTTAAGATTTATTTATTTATTTGAGAGAGAGAGCAGACAAATTGGGTGGGGTGAGGAAGGGCAGAGAGAGAGAGAATCTCAAGCAGACTCCCTGCTGAGAGCAGAGCCTGACGCAGGGCTCGATCTTACACCCTGAGATCACAACCCTGAGATCATGACCCGAGCCCAAATCAAGAGTTGGACGCTCAACGGACTGAGCCACCCCAGGCGCCCTTGTGTTTACAACTTATCTTGACTTGTATTTTACTCCCAAAGAAGAGGAAAACAGTACAAACGGTGAGGGGTTTTTTTGTGTGTGCGTTTGTTTTTTGGTGGTGGCACTCCAGGACTTTCCTTCTACAATTTATTTCAACATCATTTATGGAACACTGACTGTGAGCAAGGATTTATGCCAATTCTTAGCAGATTTTATTTTTGCAGTAAAATCAGATGTATTTCTTTTAAAATTGTGCTGTAATGAATCTTTTCTCTATCATTTTGATGTCAGTGAAGATTACCACAAAAGTTAATGTTTTCTCCATCTATAAATGCGAGACTAAAATCAAGGAATAGAAGACAGGGAATCTACAAAAGGTAGGCGAGGTTTTTAAAAAGCCAAACATGGGGCACCTGGGCGGCTCAGTTGGTTAAGCGTCTGCCTTCTGCTCAGGTCGTGGTCCCAGGGTCCTGGGATCGAGCCCCACATCGGGCTCCCTGCTCGGCAGGAAGCCTGCTTCTCCCTCTCCAACTCCCCCTGCTGGTGTTCTCTCTCTCTCTCTCTCTCTCTCTCTCTCTCTGTGTGTGTGTCTCTGTCTCTGTCAATTAAATAAATAAATAAAATCTTTAAAAAAAAAAAACTTCTTTAAAAAAAATAAAAATAAAAATGAAAAGCCAAACATATAATATTGTAAGATTAAAATAGTTGGTAAGCATTCTGCTTATCACTTTACTATTTGGCATCAAGTGGACAAACAGACACTCTCAGACTAAACTTTTATTTTCATCTGGATGGATGGCAGGCCCAGAAGATCACAGGTTAAATTCTTGAAACGTCTGTAATTTCAGATGAGTTCTCAGAAAAATACATACTTTCTGGCCTATATACTGTCCACCATAGTTTTCCATATTTGCTACTGATTTATTATAATGTGTTAAGTATCAGTAAATAGGATCAGCATAAATATCACTACTGAATTTAAGGACTTTAATTCTTTTTTTTTTTTTTTAAAGATTTTATTTATTTGACAGAGAGAGACACAGCAAGAGAGGGAACACAAGTGGGGGGAGCGGGAGAGGGAGAAGCGGGCTTCCCGCCGAGCAGGGAGCCCGATGGCAGGGCTCGATCCCAGGACCCCGGGATCATGACCTGAGCCGAAGGCAGACGCTCAACGACTGAGCCACCCAGGCACCCCTAAGGACTTTAATTCTTACTTGCTTTTAGATTCTGTATCTTTTATGTTAGGTGCTGGGTCTCTAATTTGGTGTTGATTTACCTGGCTGTGTGGGAGTTATGTAAAATTATCCAACCGATGTAAGCCAGGTGTTCACAGCTCTTTATGCATCAGGGACTACACTGGAAGCTATCCAAGAGCAGGTGTCTGTGACCTATATAGCAAGCATGACAAAGATGGCTCATGGACTTACTTCCAGTGTCCCTTGGAAAGTTGTTCCCTCAAACTCCCTGACCTCCTTGCCGGTTCCCTGCCTCCCTAATCCCAGTCTCTTTCCCCCAGTCACTTGGGAGAACGGTCTTTGGCAACAGTCAGATCCATGGCGCCTGCCTGTACTGACATGGAGAGTTTGCAGCAGCACAATGGCCTCCACCCTCTCCCACGGCTGAGCTCCATCTTTACACCTCTACGCCTCTAGCCAAACAGAATGGTACAGAGGACCTAGAACTTTAGAAAATTACTTTTCAAAGGTTTCTAACCTCAGCTCTAGATGTCACAGAAAACAATACATTGCCATCTTTAACAAAAAGTGTTATTTTAAAAACATTCTCTCTTGCTCTTCCTCTTTTTTCTATATGTGGTTTCTAATTCTTGTTCCTTGATTATTCTTTTCAAAGAGGGAGAAGCAACCAGAAGATACTGGAGAAGGAAAAGAGACTCGCTAGTGGAGGGTGCCTGGGGAATATTCTTAGCATTCGTTTCAGGGCAATACTGGTGCTGCTGGAATAGAACCCCTTGCTTGGTGTAGGAATGTATGGCGGCAGTCATGGAACCAAGTGGCTAGGACCTTGGCAATGTGTGCCTAGCTCGGCAATGCAGCCAGCTCTCCTGCCCTCCTGCCACTCACAGCTCTGGAGTCCTCCTGTGAAGGCTGCTCAGGAATGAGCTGAGGGAGTACAAACAACTGTTATGGGTTGAATTGTGTGCCCCACCCCCCCCAACATCCATATATGCTGAAGTCCTAACTCCCAGTATCTCAGCATATGACCTTATTTGGAAATACGGTCATTGCAGACATAATTATAGTTAAGATGAGGTCATTCTGCTGTAGGTGGGTAATACAACATGAAGAAGGTCCTTATAAAAAGGGGAAATTTGGATACAGAAGCATATAAGAATCCATGTGAAGATTGGAGTTATGCTGCCATGAGCCAAGGGACTACCAGAAGCTAGAAGAGAAGCCTGGAATGATTCTTAGTGCCTTCAGAGGGGTTAAAGTCCTACCAACATCTTGATCTCAGACTTCCAGTTTCCAGAACTATGAAACAATAGATTCCTGTTGTTTAAGCCACTCAGTCTGTGGTAATTTGTTAAAATAGGCAAAGCAAACTAATATAATAATGTAGCAATGATGGAATTGTCCTGATCTTGACTAGAATCTCCCTGAAGAAGTGCTGGTTTGATGAAGCTAAGAAGCTAAGCATGGTCTAATCCAAATACCTAGAAGGAAACCTGTGTGTATCGATAATAGACATACACATGTAAGGACATAAATAAAAACACACTGCAACCATTTCTAAGCAATTCCATGAATATAGTAAATGCTGAATCTACATGTTACATTACTTAATCACTCTTGGGTTTCCTAAATGTCAGAGGATCTGTATCTACAGCTACTAGGGTAATTCCAGGAGCTGAACCCTCTAGACCAACCTCCTTCTACAATTCAACTCAACCAACATTTACTAACCTGTGTGCCAAGAATTCTAAGCAATGCTGTAGAATAAAGCATCAGATACAATTCTGGCCCTTAAGTAGTCTTGTTATTTAGTAATTAATAATATTAGGCAGAATTCTTCAAGAATCTTTCATTTATTAACCTATATGGGATTCTGTCCACTTACACCCAGGAATGCTCAAGACTCTTAGTCACAGGTGATAGAAACAGAACTCAAGCTGGCTTAAACCAACACACAAATAAAACCCTGAGCAATTCAAGGGTGCAAGTATGACTTAGGTAGTGTATTAGTCAAGGTTCTCCAGGGAAACAAAATCCATGGGAGAGACAGAAGGAAGGAGAGAAGGTAGGGGACAGAGGGAGAAGGGGAGGCAAAAAAAAAAAACAAACAAACCCAGATAGAAATAGAGACAGAAAAGAGACAAGAGAGATTTATTTAAGGAATTTGCCCACAGAATTGTGGTACAATGTGTAGGGCAGACTGGCAGGCTAGAAATTTAGGTACGAGTTGACATTGCAGTCTTGAGTCTGAATTCTGCAGGGCAGCAGGCTGGAAACTCAGGCAGTGTCTCTATATTGCAATCCTGAGATTTCCTTCTTGGGAGACCTGTCTTTGCTCTTAAGGTCTTCATATGATTCCATGAGGCTGCCCACATTATGGAGGGTACCTGCTTTACCCAAACTCTGATTTAAATGTTAATCTCATCAAAAGAATACCCTTACATAAACATCTAGATTAGTGTTTGACCAAACCACTGGGCACCATAGCCTAGCCAAGGTGACACATAAAGTTAACCACCACAAGCAGTGTGGAATCCAGAGAGTGCTCCCAAATCATCAGAAATCCACCCCTCCCTGGCTTCCTCAGTGAAGGCTTGAAGTGACCCATCTTCCAGTCCATGCTCTGGTGAATAATCACTGTGGCTAAGGGAATGCAATTCCTTGGTGGGGGCTGAGAACAGGGGTAGGGGTGGTTGTGTTATAGAAGGGATGTTGAGCAGACATCAGGAGCTGTTCAGTTAGAGGGATCTCAGCAACCAGGAGGAAGAGATAAGTGAGTGTCATTTTGAAAGGAAAGAGAACATTTTGTGCATATCCAGTCCTTAAAGGTACTTAAAGGTGAGTACTTAAAGGTGGGAAGCAGAAGGGAGAAAGGAGAGACCCTTTGGGAGAAATGAAGGGCTCTTGCTGGAATGTCCTATAGGCTCCTGCAGCTGGAGGTGGGCAGATATTCCAGTGGTCACACCAGATACCACATGCAACTGATGGGCTTATATCACATTAGCTTGGTTTAAACTACTTGAATCTCATGAGATATTTCTTTGAGGAAAATTTATTTTTTCTCATTGATTTAAAGTCAGTAATTTCTGTTCCTCTGAACACAGAATTGCTTTTAATTATAAATGCATGACATTTAAAATTATTTAAATACAAATATTTTTACACCAACCGGTGTGGAATGTGGGGTGTGAGATGTGGGGATGGAAGCAATGGATTTTTTCCTGTACAGAAGCCCTGCTAGAAAAATATTTTCCCTTAGTCATCGTTACAAAAATCACCTCTCTCAGGGATGCTTGTTATTTAAAATTAAATGGAATTGGCATTTGGAGATTTTTGAATAATTTAACTGGACTTATTTCGGCAATTACATAATGGTTACAAATGGGTCAAGGCCCCGGTCATGTCAGGGAATTAAGAAATGGATTTGTTTACATGGCCATTGTTTATCTGCCTTCCCGCTCTCATCTTCTGCTTCCATCCCCATGGCAGCCCCCGCCCCCCCACTCCTCTCCCACCAGAAGCTCCACAGGGATAGAGACTACCTTTCACTCACGCCCTCCCTGGTGTGGTCTCTGACAGATCACACAGTGCATCAGTGTGTGTCCAGTTGCGCTGAACTTTGTTAGCTGGGGATCCTGGGCATTTAGGAAGACAGAATGCTAGGACAGTTCTGTAAATTCTCAGCAAAGTTCCTTTAGAACAAATTTGACAATGTTAGAACAACAACAGCTTTGCAAGTTTCTAAACGCACAGTTGCCGCTCCTGGTAGCTGCTTACACAAAAATCTTACTTGCAGCTAATGTCTGTCAAATAATGAAAGCCCAGTAGGCAAAATCTGAAGTATTTTTCCTATATCCCCACTATTCACCTTTTTCGAGCTTCCCTTTTTTTTCATTTCTCTTTTCTTTATGATAAAATGAAAGAATGTGTTACACACTCCGAAAGGAAATCCAGGTATGAATAGGTAGATGGGGATGGTTCTTCTGTTCATCTATAGGGGCCTCCTTTCTTTCCACTTCCTTCTTGGGGAGTGGCTGGGAAAGAGGCACAGACAGGGTCACCCTGAAGAGCTCCCCTAGCGGTACAGTGATTTGAATCCATTGAGGGTGACTAGAAGGGGTCAAATATAAAAGATGGTCATGCTTTCTTCTACTCCAAACACCTCCTTCTGGGACCTGAACAGGGCTATAGATCTTGAAGATCCATTTCTCTATGGATGGCAAGTCCACTTTGCCTTACCCCAGCCACTCAGGCAAACAATCTCTCTTTCTTTCTTCTGAACACAGGCCAGTCCCCGCCCCCAGCTTTAACTCAACACTTTCCATCCATGAGCTTTAACAGAAACTACCAGGTGCCAACTCAGTGCACTGAAAGGAGTTTGCAGACATTACTGCTAATCTGAGTACAGCCCTGCAAGACAGGCTAACATCATTTCCCATTTCCACTGTGCCATTCAGAGAGGCCATGTGACATCCCCAAGGTCAAAGCATTAAGTGGCCAAGTCAGGAAGACTGGGTCTCTTCAGCAGTAAAGCCCGTGTCTATTCCCAGATGGGTTTTAATGCTGACTGGCAGTCTGGCATTCATCTGTTAAAATATGGACACTTTCGGGGGCCTAGGTGGCTCAGATGGTTAAGCATCTGCCTTTGGCTCAGGTCATGATCCCAGGGTCCTGGGATCGAGCCCCACGTCGGGATCCTGGCTCAGCGGGGAGCCTGCTTCTCCCTCTCCCTCTGCCTCTCCCACTGCTCATGCTCTCTCTCTGTATCTCTGTGTCTCGAATGAATAAATAAAATCTTAAAAAAAAAAAAAGGACACTTTCATTCTGTTGCCTCTAACCTGAGATCTTGGATCACATCCTCATGCCTCCTATATTACTTCTACCTCTACCCGAATGTCTGTTGGGTACTTCACAGTACCATATGATCAAAACTGAATGCAAAACTGTTCCTATTGTTCTACGTCTTTAACTCAGGTTAGGTATTGGCTCTAGAAACCCGGGACCCCCGACTTTCCCCTTTCTGTCATTCTCTTTTTTTAAAAAAAGTGGTCACCAAGTCCTATTGATTCTTTCTCTCACATACAAATACAAGTACACGTATTCTGCCATAAAATCCTCCTTGATTTCTCTGGAAAACTTGTTCCCTCTGCATTTCCGCTGCTGTCGATACATACCTTGATTATAAGAACACATACCACTGTACCTGGAATGTCTATTGATAGAGGACATGTCACCCCCACCAGAGAGAAATCTATATTGGCAAAGATCTCCTATTGCCTGTGGTTGGAACTCAAGGCATCTTGCACTGTTTCTGGTACACGGTAGATCCTCAATAAATACGGTTGGGCTGAATTTAATTGGAGTGTATCCAAGGAACAAGGGTCTCATAGTGATTTAAATACCTCCCTACAATTAAGCTGAGGCCTGAGCAAAATAGGTGAGATTTCAAAGTTTGTCTTTTATGTCGGTGACCTCTTTTTCAGTTCCTTTTTCCTACCAGTAACAGCCCCTCTCCTTTAAGATCCTCAGTGACCTTTTATACTTTGCTCTGTCCCTTTCCCCAAATTAGGAAGGATCTAGAATCATCACTTGTATCACAACTGAAAGTCCCAGCTCTACCGCACACTAGCTGGGATCCTGGGCAAGTTCTTAACCTATTTGAAATTGTTGCCTCATTTATAACATAGATATGAAAATATCTGCCTCCTAGAGTTGCCATGGAGGTTCAAAAAAAAAAAAACAAAAAACCACACACAACTCTAAGTAAAACATTAGCATGATCCTAAGCACATAATAATGGCCCAATTAATGTTAAAAGAAGACTGCCTTATTTATACCAATATGCTAATTCTTCCCAATGCATTTACTTTAAAAAAATACTATTTAATTGTGGAACGTATTATCTCTTATTAAAGAAACCTATCTGTTCAGCTAGTGATCTACTGAAACTTCCCCGGTGCCTTGCTTCTGATCTGGGAACACAGGAAAGAAGAGCAGATCCCAGCACTGGGAAACTGGGAAGTGGAATTTCCCACCTTTGTGATAAGGTCAGCAGTACGGGGACTTACACACGAACCTTTCCAGTGTTCAGAGGAAGGTGTGTGGCACAGCCTAGTGAGGGGTGCTGAGGGCAAGTTTCCCAAAGAAGGGTTCCACTAGGGCTGAAATCAGTCAGAGGAGGGCAATCTTGTCAGAGGAAACATGAACAAAGGGACAGAAGCCAGACAAGATTTGACAGGAGAGGACAAATGACAAGTCATTTGGTTAGCTGTAGCTTGGGTGTGTGTAGGAGGGGGTAGGGGAGCTGGAAAGATGAGGCTAGAAAAGATAAGCAGGCGGCCAAATCCTCAGGGGCAATAGCAAGTAGGTGGGAAAGGTGTGGGTTGGGGTTCTTCTATCCCAGGAAATCTCAGCTATGTTTGCATACTGCAGTCACTGGGAGCTTTTAAAAGTACTGAAGCCTAGGTCCCTAGACAATTACATAGAAATCACTATGGGTGGAACTGAAGCATCATTTGTTTTTTTAAAGTTCCCCAAATGGTTCTAATACGCAGCTGAATTTGAGAACTGCTATATAATCTAGTCCTCAAAATCACACCAATCCAAATTCGGCTGTGAAGGTAACAATATAATAATCATTGACCTTTAGAATGGGGTGGGAGGGGTTAAGGGGCTGTATTTTTTTAATTATTTAATTTTTTATTGTGGTAAAATACACATAAAGTTGATCATTTTAACCATTTTCAAGTGTATAGTTCAGTACCACTAAGTACACTCACATTGTTGTGCAACCATCACTATCCATTTCCAGAACTTTTTTGTTATCCCAAAACGAAACTCTGTGCCCACTAAACACTGGTTCCCCATTCCTCCCTCCCACAGCCTCTGGAAGCCGCCATTCTACTTTCTGTCTCTATAAATTTGACTATACTAGGTACCTCATGTAAGTGCCACCATATAGTACCCGTCCTTCTGTGACTGGTTTATTTCATTTAACATGATGTCCTCTAGGTTCACCCATGTGGTAGAAGGTGTCAAAATTTCCTTTCTTTTTAAGGTTGAATAATAATCCATTGCATGTATATACCACATTTTGATCCATTCATCCATCGACAGAAACTTAGGTTGTTTCTACCTTCTGGCTATCATAAATAATTCTCCTATGAACATGGGTGTACAAATATCTGTTTGAGTCCCCGTTTTCAAATTTTTTGGGGTAAATACCCAGAAGTGGAATTGCCAGATCATATGGTAATTCTATTTTAATTTCTTTGAGGAACTTCCATTCTGTTTCCACAGTGGCTGCACCATATTACATTCCCACCAGCAATGCACAAGGGTTCCAATTCCTCCAATTCTTTACCAATATTTTCTGTTTATTTTGTGGGTTTTTTTTTTTATAATAGCCATCCCAATGGGTGTGAAGTAATATCTCATTGTGGTTTTGATTTGCATTTCCCTAATGATCAGTAATGTTGAACATTTTTTATGTGCTTATAAGCCATCTGTAATATCGTCTTTGGAAAAATGTCAAAGTATTTTCCCATTTTTTAACTGGGTTGTTTGTTTTTTGTAGAAGTTCTTTATATATTATAGCTATCAATCTTTTATCAGACATATGATTTGCAAATACTTTCTCCCATTTCATTGGTTGCCTTTTCACTCTGTTGATAGTATCCTTTCATGAACAAAATCTCTAATTCTGATGAAGTTCAATGTATCTATTTTTTTCTTTTGTTGCTTGTACTTTTAGTGTCATAACCCCTGTGCTTTACAGATGCTTGCACCAAGTCCTGCAGGTTGGGCTCCCCACAGAGAAGACTGAGATGGAGGCTGGTATATAGAGTACACTAGGCAGTGCTCTTGGCATCACCACTTGTGGAAGGGAAGGGAAAGGAGCATGGGCAGAGGGAGAAATTGGGCTGTGACGACATCTCAAGGAAAGCCTCAGCTGATCACCACAGTGAATTCCGAAGCTGAGGAGGACCTTCAGAGATGTCCTTCATTCGTGTGATGGGGATAGCCTTTATATTTGACCAGTCACTGGATATGGGGTACTACTAGAAGGGGCTATAACCGAGAGTGAGGTAGTTCTCTTGAGCCCAGGCAATTCCAAAGAAGGCTGACAGCTGAGGACTACTGGCCATGAGCACTCCCAGCATCTGGGGAAAGAGGCCTTTATTATTAGAAGGGGATCTGAGTGATCTATCATGCAATACATTCCCAAAGAGGTCTCCTCTTGCCTGCTTTGGTCTCCTCCTGTAAAGGGGATCTGGATGACATATCACTACCCACTACAGTCCCAAAGAGGTATCCTCTTGCTTGCTTTGATGCTCCTGGCCCACTTGCACTTTACTATAATTTAGGGAGGCATCTAAGGTCACCAGGAACCCCCAGCCTATTCTTGCTAGGCCCACCCTTTCCCTTCCCTTCTTCACTCTTCATTTTTCAATCCCTGGTCTCTCTCTTCCCCACCTGCACTTCTGCTGAAGACTGCAGTTGAATGTCATGGCCCAGAGTTCTTGCCACCTCAAGCCTTTCATTACTCAAGACATACTGAGCAGAAATGGAAGCAGAAAGTGGTTGCTTAAATCCTGGAGTATGGGTGGATGGGATGAGGGAATAGCAGAGAAACGCTGGGATAAAATACTTAGGCACAGAGAATCCCAGGATGGGAGCTCAGGTACTGAGGGGGTGGATACTGAATCAAATAAGCAAGTACATGATGAGAAAATTAAGAAGAAAAAGGATGATAGTTAAATAACATGTGACGTTAGGGACACAATAAACATTGACCTTGGTTTTAGATGCTGAAAAAATGGCAAAATGGGAAGAAAAAAAATACAAAGTTAATATTTATGTCTAATTGTTATGCAGTACAATAATTCAGTATATAATAAAATGTGTTAAAACTCATGTGTTAAAATCCTATCTCAAGTTGTATTTGATTAGAAGAGTAAACTCTTAACTACAAATATGGGGCTTCATAAATTGTGGTTCACACTGTATGGAGATTTGCTCACAAGCCCAAAACATCAGAGGGCAGTGCATCCTCTTTGGACTGCAGGAAACAGTACTTCTGGATCCCTCCTGCAGCCCGTTAGCTCTCACAGATACAAAACCCATGTGCTGAGTTCCTAATCCTAAATGCTGAGACTTGCTTCTCATAAAAATTTCTCCTCAGTAACCTTATCGGTGTACTGCAACTATGTTTTGTGACTTTTTCAAAAAACAAATGCTTAGAATATTTGAATAATTAGGTTTATGAACATTTCGATTCCTAGCCCCGAGGTAAGCCACTCCACTTCAGTTTTCATTGAAATCCACACTACCCAAGGCCTTTATGTCATCTGAAGTCAGGCTCCATTTGGAGGTTCAGTAATCTTTTTTACTAAGTATTCCTGAGTAAGTATTATCTATTTGGAAAGGGTTTAGGGCAATCCAGATGGAGAAACAAAATGTAGATTTTATATTCTTTTCCTTTTCTAGTTGTATGGCTCTAAGGATACCAGAATTTCCTCCCACACCCACCCTACCACATCCCACCCCCACTCTCACCCAAAACTAAATTACCCCTATCAGAGAGAGAAGGAATATACACTGATTGAAAACGTTTTCACCTGCATAGAATTTCCACTTGATTCCTATTTAATTTCTGAGTGTCATTTCTAATACTTGCTCTGACCCTATTTGTACTCCAGTCTACATCCTCAGACTAAGAGAACATAACATTTCTCTGGGGAAATTTACTCTGAAAAAACCCCAAAATGCAAATTCTCCAGAAAATAACATGATTATACATCCTTTAAAAACAAGTTGTCATATTTCCCTTGTACTAGAGCCTCATTTCTCTTAGGACAGCCACGTGGGAATTGAATGATTTCTTTAGCTGCATTACAGTTTTATCCTCATCACCATGATTATTGCTATTAAGTTTTGAGCCTACATTTTTATGATTCAATCTTGGAAATGGTTTTTAGAGTTTCATGATCATTTCCTTAATTGTTTCCGTTTTTCAGGCTTTACTATGACATTAGCTATTGTCCTTTCTTTAAATTGCCTGAAAATCAGAATTTAAATTTTATTATCAAGTAGCTAAATGGAAAATCCCTCTCCTGGGATTCTTAGGGAGGCCACATGAGAAGCTTCCCAGGATATGCTGTCTCATCATAGAGCTAGGTTATAGGCTCAGGATCCTAGAACTAGGTCAGAAAACCGGAGACCTGAGCATGTTCTCCACTCTGCTCACAACATTATCAGTGTGAGAACTCATCAAGGCTTTAGCAAAATCATCCTGCCTTTCTGCTGCTTTGTCCCCACTGTTTGCTTAGTGTGGCTCAAATTACAAATCCAGTCTTATCTCCTTTTGTCTATCCATTCTTCACTCTTTGCCAGGTGTTCCAGGCAGTTCCTTAGTTCTTATCGTCAGTTTCTAGCAGTTCTTGGACTCCCCAGGCCAGAATGGAGCACACTACAAATATACCTCTTAGGCATCAATGGCACCTCATGAGAAACACCCAAACTCTCCCACTGAGACCCATAAAAGGTATAGTACCACTGTGAGTTTTGGGGTATCCTAATTCCTTCTTCCACCATCACTCCTTTCCTCCCTTCCACCAAGCAGAAGTTCTTAGATAGGAATAATGATCTCATCTTTGACAAAAAGAGACACTTCCCAATTACTAACTTCTAACTTCCTCTATGATTGGGTTATAGTGTTATCTGAAAACAGAGGAAGATTCTTTGTTCTTTGTTCTTTTCAAATTCTTATTATCCCCACAATTTGTTTTTCTTCAAGATTTCATTTATTTGGCAGAGAGAGAAAGACAGCAAGAGAGGGAACACAAGCAGGGGGAGTGGGAGAGGGAGAAGCAGGCTTCCCGCTGAGCAGGGAGCCCGATGTGGGGCTCGATCCCAGGACCCTGGGACCATGACCTGAGCCGAAGGCAGACGCTTAATGACTGACCACCCAGGTGCCCCTATCCCCACAATTCTTGCCTAAAATGTTGGGAGTTGGTGGAATGAAAATAAGCAAAGAATAATCTCTCTTCTCTCAGAGGTAGCAAAGCTGGTTCTCAATTTAAAGAGCAGAATTGGTCTTGTCATTGAGACTAATAGCAACCCATTTGTTGCTTGGCTCTGAAAGCACATGAAGTAGACTTTAAAAAAATTTTTAATGTTATGATTTACTTTTCAGATTGTAATTGTCATACACAAATAATGCAAGGCTGAGCAGAGTTAAACCTGGGGTGTGTGCAGGGTCAGTTCCAGAAACATAAGACAGGTGGTGTTTCTATTCTGCCATCTAAGGGAGAGGTTCAGGAGGCAGCCAAGGGCACAACATATTGGTCCCTAGGCATTACACAGAACTACGAACAAGTACTAAAAGTTGAGAGTGAGAGATAAATAATGGCCACTGGGGAAAATGCAAGCTAACAGGCAATAGGAAGTTGGGAAACAGAGAACAGAAGTTAGGAAAATAGAACCAAAGTCATTCAATTCATTCTGTCCTTCCCTGTCTTCCCTGGCTGAGACTGTTTTTGCCTGGGTGGCCAGTCCTGCTTTGGCTCTTGGGCCTCACCTTCTTAAGGGTACCACTTGGCATCTGGCACTTCTTTTTCCAGGATGCAGAGCAATTCTTAATTTGCCAGATCCCCTAAGAACTAAACTCTTAGCTGGATTTGATAATGTCTTTTCTTCTCAGAAGTTTTTTGAGAAGGTTTTCGGAAGTTGACACCTTTACTGACTTCCTACAGCTTATTTTATATAACATCCATGGCATATGTGCTATTGAAATTTGTGCACAAATGTACCGTATCCTTACAACATAAGGATAGTATGGAAAGAAGCTATTATATTTACCTACCACAACCATTTGTTTGCTCTCTTGTGGTGGGAGACAAGAAAGAATGGTTGGAGGACGGAAAAAGAGAGATACACAAAATTTCCTTTTGCAATATTCAGCCTTTTCCAGAAAAAAATATATAACCTATCTCTAGTAGGCATTGTTTCCACATCTTACTACAATACTGAAAAGGACAAGAAGTCCCAAAAGAACTTCTAGATCTCATTAGTGTTAGCAATTCAGCCCTGCCCATCAATGGAACCTAAAGAGAGCTATACAGGGAACTTTCTGAACCTGATAAAGGTCATCTACAAAAAACTCAGAGCTAATATCCTACATGATGGTGAAAGACTGGATGCTTTCCCCCTTAGATTAGCACAAAGATAAGAATATCCACTCTTGCCACTCCCATTCAACACTGTACTGGAGGACCTAGACAGAGCACTTAGGCAAGGAAAAAACAAAACAAAACCAGAAAGCATCATATTGGTAACAGAAAAGTAAAACTATCTCTATTTGTGGATGACATGATCATGTATATAGAAAATCCTAAGGAATCCACTAAAAAATATTATAACTAATAAACAATGTTAAAGGTTGTAGGACACAAGATCAATATACAAATATCAATATATTTCAATATACTAGCAATTAATAATGTGAAAGTGAAACTAAGAAAACAATTACATTTAAAGTAGCATCAAAAAGAATAAAATAGAAACAAATTTAGCAAAATATGTATAACATTTGTACACAGAAACCTCTAAAACAACATTGAAAGTAAGTAAAGAAGATCTAAATAAATGGGAATACACTCCAGGTCCATAGATTGGAAGACTTGATTATTGTTAAAACGGTGATACTCCCCAAATTGGTCAGCAGATTTGATATAGTACATACCAGAATTCCAGCTGGCTCTTTTTGCAGAAATTGTCTCACACTTCTCTGTTTCAAAATTTACTGCAAAGCCTCAGTAAACAAGTGTAATAGTGGCATAAACATAAACATACAGATCAATGGAATATAATTGGGTCCAAAAATAAACCCTCACATTTATGGCCAGTTGATTTTTACAAGAAAGCCAGCCAAGACAATTCAAGGGGACCACTAGGTATCTACATGCAAAAGAATGAAACTGGATGCTGACCCTGAATTGTATAGAATAATTACCTCAAAATGGATCAAAGACCTAAATGTAAAAGTTAAAATTACAAAAGTCTTAGAAGAAAACATAGGAATAAAATTTTTTGATCTTGAATTAAGTTTCAAGACACCAAAACACAAGCATCAACAAGAGAAGATAATCGGACAGCATCAAAATTAAAAACTTCTGAGCTGAACTTTAAGAAAATAGAAAGACAACCCATAGAATTGGACAAAATACTTGTAAATCAAACATCTGATAAGGGACTTGTACCAGAATATATAAAGAATTCTTAAAATTCAACAATAAAAAGAGAAATAACCCAATTAAAAATAGGCAACAGGCTTGAACAGATATTTCATCAAAGAAGATACACAAATGACCAACAATCAGATGGAAAAAGTGCTCATCATTATTAGCCATTAGGGAAATGCAAATCGAAACCACAGCGAGATACTACTTCACACCTACCAGGATGGCTGTCATCAAAAATTTCGACAATAATAAGTGTTGGTAAGGATATGGAGAAATTTGAACCCTAATTCTTTTTTGGTGGGAATGTATAATGACAGTCACTTTGGAGGACAGTTTCAGTTCCTCAAAAAGTTAAACAGAGTACCATTGACCTAGTAATTCTAGTTTTAGGTATACATCCAAGAGAATTGAAAACATAAGTCCACACAAAAACTTGTATACTAATATCCATACCAGCATTATTCATGATAGCTAAAAAGGGGAAACAACCCAAATGTCCATCAACTGATGAATGGGTAAACAAAATGCAGTATATCCATACAATGAAATATTTGGCCATAAAAAGGAATAACAATGGATGAAACTTGAAAGCATTATTCCGAGGGCAAGAAGGCAGACACGAAAGGCCACATATTGAACGATTCCTTTTATATAAAATGTCCAGAATCCATAGGGACATAGAGAGTCTATGGCAACTCGAGAGAGACAGAAAGTAGATTGGTAGTTTGCCAGGACTTGGGGGGAGGAGGAATGGGGAGTGACTGTTAATGGATCCAGGGTTTCTTTTTGGGGTGTTGAAAATGTGGAATCTGTGATCATTGTGCAACTTGGTGAATATACTAAGAACACTGAATTGCACACTTTGAAAGGGTAAATTTTTTGGCATGTGAATTATATTTCAATAAACCTGTGGAAGGAAGGAAGGAAGGAAGGAAGGAAGGAAGGAAGGAAGGAAGAAAAGAAAATGAGCTGTACAGAAACTAATCTGTGATGGTTTATTTAGGTCACCATCATCTCTGACAACTTCAATGCTATTAGGTATTTGCATTTATTAGCTTGTGTTTAGTTGTGTTTCCTTCTCTTTCTCTCTTCTCTTCTTTTTAATTTTGAGGCTTCAATCCAAGTCATCCGGCCAAATGGATTCTCAAACATGTGTTTCCAACATATCTAAATCCATGGAAAAGGGATCCAGATTCAGGTAGGTAATTATGACCAAATTCATTTTAGTCACAGATTGACAGGGGGCCTCTAGAGACCCAAACACTTCTCTTTTTCAAACATGGTGACATAAAATTATTAAATTAATGATAGGTCCCTTTTAGTGCCAGGTTAATATCTGAAAATAATAATCAATTTAAAAGTTAGAATGAATAACAAATGTAATGAAACACACATTCAAATGTACCCTGAGGAATGCCCTTTTATATTACCATATTAAGGATATATTTTTTTAAAAAAGAGCTGTACCTGTGGGTGTATAATGATTTTGCGTAGTTATGCAGCACCCTTCCCTTGAATTGTTCAGAATGCTTTATAGCATTTACTTCAGCAATTGTCACAACATCCTTGGGGGTGGCAAGCGTTGTGCTAACAAGCGCAGTACAAGAGCAGGTCAGACAACCAAAGGGTCCGTAGCCATCGCATAAGGGCTAGAGCCCAGGGAGGTGTGAAATCCAGACGGTCCATCTCATAATACCTCACCTACATCTGACCCAAGTGGCATCTCCCTGGACTGATAACCTTTCTAACCAGTGATATTTCTGAGTCCCCGTTATTCTGGATATTACAAGTGTGTCAGCCACATCCTAAACAGATGGCCACTATCACATGATATGACTGTTTGGGATGTTAATAAGAATCACATGGCTAACACTTCCTAAAAAAAAAAAAAAAAAACTGGATTGGATTTTGAAAATTGGACCTCGGGGTTTTTGTTTGTTAGGTTTCCTGTTTTATTTCCAGAAAACCACAGGAATATTCAAAATCTATAAAGAGTATTTTGACATGGATTAATATCTACATTTGTTATATGTCACACAATCTGGGAAAGTTAGAAGGCTCTATGAAACAAAAATGGTTTTTTTGGATGGCAAAAATTGAGAAGTCAAGAGCACAGACAGTTCTACTTAACATTTTGGGCCTCAATTTCCTCATTTGGACAAACTAATCTCTTAGGGTTCCATGCAGCTATTTGATTTGCTGATTATATTTTCCCTGGTCATCTCAAAGCTTGGGCAGGGACCTGCATGTCGGGACAGTATCCATCTTATTTACCAGTATATTCCCCATGCTTAGCACAGTTCTTGGTACACAGTATGTGTTCAAAAATATTTTTTGAATAAGCAAATGTCTACAGTATTCTGTTTTAGAAGATTTTCTTTGACTGTGAGGCACTACAGTTGAAATTAAAGTCATCATAACAACCTTTCCCAGGAATTTATCTCTTGTATTGACAATGTGTTTTTATTTTTCCAGATGGTTTTCATTCCTAATTTACTGACTGATTATCCTTCAACAAAAGGATATTATTAAGCTTTGAAGATTTCCAAACACCTCTGGCGAGGGCATTTCTGTAAGTGTTCACGTGTTTCTCTTTAATTTGAAAAGTTGATTTATACTTGCAGTATTTTTGGTATTTAACAAATAACAACATATTTATATTACATCAACGCTTCATTGTTTTTCCTTTAAAAGTTCTTTAAAAAAGACTTTTTTCAACAATCTTTCCTGGTTTTATTTCCCTCATTGCCATTAGTTACCAGCAGTGACTCTCTTCTTTTGATTGCCGGTATTTGTCCAGAAAACTTAGAGGAGATGTCCTGTTTGTCTTTGATTTTTGGCTTCCAAAGATGCGCCACTGAAGAAGAGGAACTTCTTATAGAATGCATACGCTTTAGGGGCATCTGTCTCTAACTTGACAAAAATAAAAGAATAAAGTTATGTGTTTCCTTCACACATTTAGAAGCCAGAAATAGATTTAGACGTACATTTTTCGATCTGTGTGCCAACTTAGTAAGTGGAGGGAAACAGACTGCAGGGAGGAGGGCTCCCGCGCCCGCCCCCCCACCCCTACCCCGCAGTGCTTTTCCTCCTCCGTGGGGCCAAGCTGCCTGCAGCCCCACGCGCCGCTCCCCTGCCAGCCTCGCTCTTGTCCCTGCAGCTGTCATGCTGCCTGGTGGTGCTGGGTGTCATGGAAATCACAGCCTCACTGCGTGTCAGAGCTCAGGGACTTTGGGCCGGTTCCTTTTACACCACTGAACGCCTGCTGATTATTGACTCCATTTCAGATTCTTCACATTTCACCATCCAAAAGGGCTTGCAGAAGAGGTACCGGGACAGCAGACCCTGCTGCAGTATCTTGCGGTCAGTCTCCTGAGAAGGTTCTGGGTGCCCAGAGAGACGGGGTTGATGGGGAAGGCCTGTCTGCTATGGCTCTTTCCCCTTCAAGGAAGGAAGTGTCAGAGATTCCTCAAAGTATAGAGCCCACCAGTATAACATGGTTTGGGCTAATAGTATATGCAGTATACATGTTTCCTAAGAAAATATAAAATCAGTTTTGTAATGCCTTTCCCCCCAGCCCTGCTATCACACAAAATACTGGGTGAAGAGTGTCCCCGTGGCCTGAGCTGGGCAGATCAGAGTCACTCTCACTGGAGTCTGGAATTGAGACAGAAATGCTCAGCTGTCTGTGCACTGGGGAGCTGTGGATTAGCAGTGTTTGGGGCCATGTGCTCTAAGGCAGTGAAAACATCTGCAGAAAGAGAGAGGGAAATAAAAATAAATTTACAGAGAGAGAAGCAGAGAGGAGAACAAGAGAGAGAGCATGCTTCCTGGCTTCCTACAGGTTTCCTGGCTCTTGGGTCTAGTCCCTCAGGATACTGGGCTGCCTCCAACATTTGGCCTGAAGTTCACCTCTCTTACATGCAACAAAAAGTCTCCTAAAACATTGACTTCATGAGTGTTTTGACAACAAAGCACAATCATAATCCTTTTTTCAAGTTCAATTATCTGAACTCTCTAGAATCTGAACTACAATGAAGATCCCAGAAGTAATCATACCACATATCCAAGTACTACAAGCTGTGTTTTTGGCCAGAGGGGTGCAGAGTATCACTCCTAGCTGTGCCTGACACTCCTAACTATCCCCTCCTCAAAAAACAGTCATTCACCAAATATCTATTGGGCAGCAGCTACATATTCTATATCAGGCCAAATGCTGAAGGTTTGAAAGCCATCGAGACAGAGCCCCTGCCTCCTAGGAGCTTTCAATCTAACGGAGAAGTTGGGTAAGTAGAGTGTACTGTATTCCCCTGACGTACGCTGGTGAAAGAATTCAGTCTTCTGTAACATCACTCTCAGTGAAAACCTCAGCGTTGAAAAGGAAATAATAATACTATGCAGATGCTATTTGTTTAGTATTTCAAGAAGCCAAGCATAAGCGTTAGCTACAAAAATCTCAAACATTTTGAAGGTATGACTAACTTAAATTCTTTTGAAGATTTTGGATGAATGTTGCAGGGTTCTAGATGAAGAAGAAACAATGTCTTTCAAGATGCTTACATATCTAACCCAATGAAATAGATTACACACAATTTAACTTCCTTCTACTGGTTGTGTGGAATGGGTCATATAGTACCCCCCCAAGTGTGATAGGATCATGTTGGATTTTTGACCAGGTTATCTATGTTGACAGTATAGCAAAGTCCTTATTGTCAAGGAAACAAGCCTTACTTAGATACTGTCAGAGATCAGTTATAATGTCAACTGACGTTAAAAAATTAAATCTTTATATTAATATTTTACTACTTTTATATTAATTATGCATCACAGATCATATGCTGTTTTTGTTAATATGGTATTCAGAAAGGCTTATAAAAGTAACTTTCATCTGATTACAAATTAACACATATTTATTGCAGAATATTTAGATAATAGACTAATATGGTGTCACTTAATCCACAAAACCATTTTATTGCCATAGTTATAACTTTTATATTTTAAATTTTTTAGATCCTTCCTTGCTCTATCAGCAGGAAGTCTAACATAGATTCTCCCCAAATTGTCTAAAGGCTCCAGGGGCTTAGTCCAAAGGTGAATAAGGCTGAGTCATATTTCCAGTGCAGGGTTGAGAAGGAATTGGTCTAGACCCTTTCACCAGTGCACAGTCCATGGTATGGGAATGCCCATGATGGTCATGGCCATTGTGCAGACGTTGGTGGGGTCTGATCTGGGGCTCTGCAGTTACAGCTCTCTTAAGAGTCCTTCACATACTCATACATTGGGCCAGGATGGCTGTGTCCCAAGGAGATTCCAACTTAGCTGTGTGCTAGGCTTCCTCCAATAGTGCCTAGGCCCTTAGTTTAAGTCAGAACACCAACTTAGGTCTGCCCATTTCTAAAGATAATTTTCTTTCAGGGCTTCATTATTCTTCTCTGATAACAAGCTTTAGCCAGACTCCCCTGATAAATCTCAAAAAGTACAGGTGAGTATCTGTCTCTGTCTTCCCAGTCAGTCAAAGCTCCATACTCAAATTGTCCAGCTATTTCATCAGGAATCAATTTTATGGTCATTGTAATGTGTGGCAATAGGTGGTCACCACAGAGTAAGTTGACTATATAGATTACAAGGAAAAAAAAATAAAAATAGAGCGGCTGGCAGAGGGAGAAGCAGGCTTCCAGCTGAGCAAGGATCCCAATGTGGGGCTCGATCCCAGGACCCTGGGATCATGATGAGAGCCAAAGTCAGACGCTTAACCAACTGAGCCACCCAAGCATCCCAACATTTACTTCATTCAAGGCACAGATTGAATGTCACTTCTCTCTGATCTCATCCTCTGGTGGAAGCTCCACCTACTCCGACCCACCCCAATCTGTACCTCTCTAAAGTCACTTATCTTATGCCCTGTATTGTTCTTATTTTTGCTCTTAAGTAAGAATTTCGTTTTACTCAACTTTTTATCCTCCATGTCAACTGCGGCAGTGTTTTCCTTGCAAATAGTGCATACTTGACAAATACTTGTTGGAAAATATATGGATGCACAAGCTATAGAAAGATGACATATCAATTTACTTAGCCCAAATTCTTTAACTTTATTAAAATCAAAATGATAAATGTCAAGTACCTATTACATGTAAGACACCAGGTATTTACAACTTCAAACTTTTCTTAAAATCTACTTGGAAAAAGTGCAGATGTGAAAAATTATAAAGAGTAACAAATAAATACCCACATACCCGCCATCCATATTAAGGAAGAACATTGGGGGTTACTCTTTCCAGGTCTTTATGTTTTAACCATATTACACATTACTTATAATGTGTGTTTGCTGCATTATTTAAGATTATTAGATTCTGATGTAGAAAATAAGAGAAACAAATACACAGGAAGAAGAATGAAACTAAGAATCGAAGCAAATAGCTTAAGAGGCAAGCAAAATATATGTTAAACAAGAAGAAGTTAGTAACCTATGAGATAGGCTAGACATAGATAAAGTAGAGCATTTGCATAATGAACATAATCAGAAAAGGATTGAAAGAATAAGAGACTCCAAATAGTCATGATACATAAATATATATGAGGCCATGAATCATCAAATATTCATGACACACTGAAGATACATGAGGCATATGAGGCATTTGTTATTATCAAGGTCTTATTTCAGGCAACCATTGGCTCCTCATGTCCTCTGTGCAAGGAATGCAAAATAGAATCCATAGCCGTCCATCAGGCTTATATGTGAGCTACAGCTATCAGCCAGAAGCACGTGATTCCAAGCCTACAGAGCTACTGTGTGTTTTGACTTCAAACACCTTCTGAGTGTTCAACTCTCAATTCTGGTCCTTGCAAATATACCCTTAGCAAGGAAGACAGAAGGGACTGAGGACCGGGTAGTGTCATCCTTCTACCCTGCCTACAACATGTTTTAAATGTGTTAACCTAACCTATCTTTTCACCTTGCTTCTTGCTGTGTGTTTTCAATTGATTTAATAAACCAGGTGATTTAAACATCTTATTTTGGTCTGTAAGCCTTTCTGTTTTGTAATCTCTTGGATAGCTTGCTTGTTACTGTACTTAAAGACTTCCATTGTGCAAAGGTAGTTTCCCACACAACAACAGTATTTACAAGTTTTAATCTGGATATAAATGGCATCATATTGTACATATTCATCTGCAATGTGCTTTTTTACTCACTATCATATTTGTGAGAATCTTCCAGAGACATATGTAGATCTATTTCATTTATTTTCACACTATATCCACTATATGAATATGTCACAATTTGTTCATGAATTCTTCCGTTCATCTAATGTAGGCTGCTTCCAATTTTTTACTATTGCAATCAAGGCTGCTGTGAATATTCTTGTACATATCTTCTTAGGCACATAACTCCTTAGGATGATCTCAGAATATAACCAAGAGTGCAAATTTCTGGGTCAAAGAGTATGCATATCTTTAACTTGACTAAATATTGTTAATTGCTCAACAAAGCGATTGCTTCAATTTATACTCTTATCAGAAGTATATGAGTCCCTATGTTCTTTTTTTTTTATTTGAGACAGAGAGAATGAGAGACAGAGAGCACGAGAGGGAAGAGGGTCAGAGGGAGAAGCAGACTCCCCGCTGAGCAGGGAGCCCGATGCGGGACTCGATCCCGGGACTCCAGGATCATGACCCGAGCCGAAGGCAGTCGCCTAACCAACTGAGCCACCCAGGTGCCCTGAGTCCCTATGTTCTTAATCCTAGCCAACAGTTTGTGTTGTCATACTTTAAAATTTTGGCTAATCCAATGAATGGAGGCACTCTGGTTACAAAGAAGTAATGACTGTGACAGTGAAAAAACCTTATAGTATTCTTTCAGTACTTCAATTATGAGGAAAAAATATGTGCAAATTTTGTCTATTTTTGAACTTTCCCATTCTCTGTTTAAGGCCAAGTAAAGTTTCCCCTTTTTCTTTCCAACTCCATGAACACCAAAGAAAAAACAACTTTGCAACAAAATTTGCCATTTTTTTCCTGTAGGGAGTAGGGTTGGGAAGAATACCACGTTGGTTGCTTTATGTCACAAAAGTATCCCTCTGATTATAAAGGGGCACAAGAACAAAAACTTAGCTGTATCCATGCAAATCAGCCATCATTAAGCATACGCCACAATGATAGTGGGTCAGTAGCTGAACAACTATTACTCATAGGCTGAGAATGCATTCACTTAAAAAATTCTAGAAAGTTGCTCCTTGTCCCACAATACCTATCATAAGGGCTTCTTCCATGCCTTAAATTAGACTATTAGAATGTACTGGGAGTCAAAATTTTCATACTTAAGAAACCTCCCAAAGAAACTATATCTCAAAAAATACATTTAGTACTTAGAAATCGCTAGCACCTTTATTTGTCACATCTCTTTCAAAAGCACGGATGGATGGGACACAGGACCTGTAAGTTCTATCGGATTTAAGATGGAGAGCACCCCCAACATCTTCCTCTCCCTAAACTAGCACTTTCAGACAGGCAAATCTTTGTTAATTTCTTGCTTAAGCCTTTTGGATCACTCCCCAACAGCCCTAACGTTCTCAAACGTGGTCTAGGGGTCCCTTTTGCCTTTGATCCTCTAACAATTATAATTGTTTAAAAAAATGCAAATTCATTAGTCCCAGCCCAGGCCTACTCAATCAGAATGTCTGAGCCCTGGAATTGCGTTTTCTATAATTTACCCAGCTTGATTTTTTTCTTTTTTGCGATTGAGAAATATAACACACATTAAGTGCTAAAACCAGAAATATGCAGTTCAATAAATGATTACAAAGTGAACACCCATATAAATGCCCAGCCAGCGCTTCAGAAGACACCCCCCCACCCCCACTTCGGGGCACATGCGTGGCTCAGTTGGTTAAGCATCCAACTCTTGGTTTCAGCTGAGGTCATGATCTCAAGGTTGTGGGACCGAGCCCTGCGTTGGGTTCCATGCTCAGTGGGGAGTCGGCTTGAGATTCTCTCTCCCCTTCTCCCTCTGCCCCTCCCCCTACTCACGCACACATTACTGCTCTCTCTCTCATGAGTAAATCTTAAAAAAAAAAAAGCCCCCCTCATTCCCCTTTCAATCCTGCCCCTCTTCCCAACTATAACTACTAACTTGCTGTCTAGCACTAGCAGCTTGCTTTCTGCACGCACTGAAGCGAGAACTAGTGACAGGATACAATCCACACTGCTTCTTGTGCAGGACTTGGTCTTGCAACCTCATCTTCTGCCTCTGCCCTCTTCACATGTCCTTCCCAAGTCTTTTGGAACCAGTTATGTTTCAGTTTACAATTACTGCCCTCAGTCAATGCTCACGCTTCATGCGGTTTCACTGCCTCCAGACTTGCTGGGGAATGCCTGTACTTCCTGAGTCTTTCTAGCAAATTCGTCCTTCAAGACCTGTCCAGTTGTCACTTCCTTATAAGCCTCATGATGTTTGTCCCTCCGCCCCACCCAAGGCAGAACCATGAGTCTTTCCATCGTGACTAGGAAGATCTATGTGGAGCAACTATTCTTTTACACGTCGGCTCGCCCTCCTGGACCGGGAATTAGGGCAGAAAAATTTTTTTTCAATCCTCGGGAGCATGTAGGCTTAGTGTGTGTGCCTCAGTAGGTGCTTAATTGTTGAACAAATGAATAATCTCCAGGTATGAACACCTGTGGAAAAGGAGCACACCACAACACTAACACGTCCAGGTCTGTCTGGATCGGATGACGTTCTTCCTTCAGGAAGTAACCTCCAGCGTCAGGAGAATACTGGGTGCCAGAGAGGAGGGCGAAACCAGTGGGATGAAATGCAAAGAGAGAGGCGGGAAGCTAGAGTGAGGTTGCCTGCAGAGCCCTGAGAGTAAGGAGCAGTCAGACCACTCCAGGCAGTCTGAGGGAGGGGGTGGGTGGTGGCAGAGGGGTGGGGGGGAGGTCTCCTTCCTTGCCTGAGTTCCCCCCCCACCCCTTTTTTCTCCGACAGGACTTCTAGTTGTTAGACTGTTGTGCTGTGTGGGAAGCCTAGATTGTCCAGGCTTCTTCACAACACCTTTTCCTGCCTCTGAATTGTCCCCAGACCGTCCACCGGCTTCTGAATGTCGACTCTTGCTTGAGAAATGCCCCTCATGAGTAACCTGCCTTTTCTTGACCTTAGCATACAAGGAAGGTAGAGCATTCAGTTCTTCAAAACTCCTACCCATCCACAGTATGTGTGAGTAGGAGTGTAGGGTGAAAATGAGACACACAGAGGGGCCTTGTGGAACTGCCCTGGTGCTCGGAGGATCTGGATCGGAAGTACCGGGCAGCCTGCCACGGGAATCCTCACAGCGATGGAAACAGTCCTTACACAAATGAGCCTCAACTGTTAGGCACGCTGAGAGGTCGCAAGAACAGGAATGAGAAGAATGACTCAAATTTTACATAATCCAGAAAAGATACTGTAAAATAAAATTTTAAAATCTATCAAAAAGTAGTCTGAAAAAGAGCCACTGCCATGGCTGGATCCCTGGGATGCGGGTAGGGGTGGCTTTCAGTTTGGAGGTGATCAAGGCCAGCACAGAGCTGGCCTTCCTGGGAGATAGGTGTGTTTGTGAAATGCAGGAAGGCTGGGGCCCTGCCCACTGCACTCTTGCAGATAGTGGGCCCCTCTGTCCTCCCCTAAAGAACCACAGTTGCCTACAGAAGGGTCTCGAGCAGCACTGGACCAGCACTGTACATGGTGGGCCCAGCTTTCTGCAGCAGAACAGGGGCAGTGAGAAACAGTGACATCAGAGGCTGCTCAGACACCAAGTCTGTCATTCTTTGGATGTGGAAGCCCAGATGAAAGAAATGAATACCACTCTTTGAATTACTGTGCAAAAGCCCTGGGACTGTGTAAGTCTCGGTAGTAGGGGCAACCACAAGTAGATACATGCTTGAATGATTAATCAGAAAAAAAAACCAAAGAGATATGACTGTATTTGTAATATGAGATTAAAGCAGTTCAAGCAAGCTAAACCTCTATCTCTACATCTATCGGACACGTGGAAGACTCTCAAGACATAATTATACAGGATGGATTACATACAAAGAGCTCAACACATATTTGCTAAATAAGTTCTTGATTTTTGTTGCCCTCTTCAATTTCATTTTAATTTTTATTTCATTGTAAACTGCTTTTGAAGCAGAATCTTTGTTAAAAATAACTCTTAAATTTTCCCCGATTTTCAAAGTAATGCATGTTTGTTGCTGAAATTTTTGAAAATTAAAAAAGCATAAAAAATTAAAATGACCTATAATACCATCACCCAGAGATAATTATGCTAACATTTGGTAAACGTCTTCCCTTATTTATTTAGGTAGAGAGATTACGGATTGCTTTGCTGTTCTATTTTGACTAGTAACATTATATCATGAGCATTTCCCAATATTATTCAATTGAATATTTTCCATCATATTGATGTGATATAACTTAAGTAATCCATTATTTTGGATGTTTAGGTTTTCAAATTTATAAATAATGTTGTGATTAATATCCTCTTCTTAAGTGTTTATAAACTTAGGATAATATCCTAGAAGTGAATCTGTTGGATCAAATAAAATGAATACTTTGAAACTATTGGTTCAATTTGCTAAATTGCCCTTCTAAAAGGTTGTTTCCCTTTTTACCAGAAATGTGCATAAGAGCTCCTAACCTTACCAAGAGCAGGATGATTTGGAAAATTTTATTTAAGGAATATATTTTACAGCTGGAAACAACTCTCACTCTGTCACTATTAGAGATGTTGTTTCAGTAGGAAATGAAAAAATATAGCAATAGATAGAAAACGAAGAAATCAAGGTCCTTATATTTTTTGACTTCCATAAATTATTGCCAGTTCCGGGCAAGGCGATGCTCACACTGTATAAATCTGGGTGCGCACAACAATGTAATTCAAACCACAAAGGTGTAATTTGGAAATTACATGTGAACAGAATGATGTCTGATTTACTTTTATTTCAATAGTTTTAAATCTCTTATTGTTCAGTACAGGCATTGCTCCTTCACTGTGTCTGCTCCTAGAAGGTAGTTAGTGTTGAGTACCTTGTTGTGACAAGTAGCCCAACTCATTAACACACTCAATTTCTTTATATCTAAACTAGTGCATGGTGGGTATTTTTTGAACCTGTTCTGCTTTTCTTTCCTTTTTCAGATATATACATGTACCTGATATATATGCCACCTCTCCCAATGCAACTAAAAGATAATATACAGGTGAATGTACAAGTGAAGAGAGAGCAGGATCATCACTGTTTCTCTGTCCCTACTTCCTGAGGATCCATCCCAAACGCTCCATCCCATCACTGCCATTTGTCTCAGGTCAAGAGCACACTTTTGTGGAATTTATGTGCAGATGATCTCTGTCTCTTCTTTGTTCTTCTTCAGGAGAGTCAGGTACTTGGGTAGTTTTCCTTTGTTTTTTGCTTCCACTTCTTTCAGCATAGTTATGTCCACTCTAGTCAGCTTCTCCCAAGTGCACAGTTACTTTCTGTCTCTTCCTCTCCCTCTACTTTCTTCCATCTCTTGCCCGCTTACTTCAAGGAAGGCTCTCTACCTTCACATGCTATTCCTATTCCCTTCCTCCTTTCATGAGCTGGAAAAAGCCCTGCATCTTGGCTGCCACGTCACACACTTTTGGCAAGGAAAAAACCAAAATCTTTCATCCACCCTCATGTGTAATGCTTAAAAGAGGTGCTCTAGCTGGTGGGTCCTCTGCCTGCAGAGTGTAGGCCTGAAGAAAGAGAGAAGCTAGGAGAAAGATGGAAGAGGGAGTATAGACTTGCTAGAATCTCAGCCAACTGGGTGGAGAACAAAAGCCAAACATGGGACTGTGAGGAACAAGAAAGCCCAGAATAAGGTGTGCAAATGAAAGATGATTTGGATAAATTCCAGAGACTGTGAGCAGAATATTTTTCACCTACTCTCCACCCCCTGCTTTGTGGAGTTGGCTGGGAATTATTAGTGGCCAGTGTCTTAGTTCATTCAGGCTGCCATAACAAAAATACCACAGACTGAGTGGCTTGAACAACAAACATTTATTTCTTCACTATCTGGAGGTACAAGATCAAGGTACTGGCACTGGCAGATGATTTGGGGTCTTGTAAGGAGCCACTTTCTGGTTCATAGATGCTATCTTCTTGTTATGTCCTCAGGTGTTAGAAGGGGCAAGAGAACTCTTTGGGGTCTCCTTAATAAGGACACTCTCTGGGGCGCCTGAATGGCTCAGTCGGTTAAGAGTCTGCCTTCGGCTCAGGTCATGATCTCAGGGTCCCAAGATCAAGCCCTGTAACGTGCTCCCTGCTCAGCAGGGAGTCTGCTTCTCCCCTCTGCCCCTCACTTCTCCTGCTCTTTCTCTCTCAAATAAATATCTTAAAAAAAAAACCAGTCAGATTAAAAAAAAAGGACACTCTGATTGATAAGGGTCTTACCCTCATGACCCACTTCCTAACAGTGGGGATTAGCATTTCAACAAATGACTTTGGTGGGCGGGGGCCAAAGACATTTAGTTCATCACAACCAGGAACAAGTGGACAGTAGTCAGTGTTGTGGAGACCTGAAACAGTGTTATGGAACAGTTAACTATACAAGTCCTGCACAGTGGATGCCAGAGAAGGCAAAAGGTGGGAGAAGCGACAGTAGCTGAGCTGTAACCACTGCTGCTAGAGAGGACAAAGGAGGAAGAAAAACCAGGCCCAATTCCTTAAAAAGTGTCCAGAAATTGTCTTTGCAAAATTTTCCTTACATGCTCTTCTATCTTAAACACAAATTTTTAAAATAAAACCAAAATTACTCCTCATTCAACTAAACGTTTGGCTGTATTTACTGTTCAATATTATATCAGTGTTTTTTTGCTGTTCGTATTAGCAATGTATAGTGTAAATGTCTTTA
Source organism: Neomonachus schauinslandi (assembly GCF_002201575.2). NCBI lineage: Eukaryota > Metazoa > Chordata > Mammalia > Carnivora > Phocidae > Neomonachus > Neomonachus schauinslandi. Next base: position 149,769,208 of record NC_058405.1, read on the forward strand.
TCTGCAGAAGTCAACCAACTGTGTTAGATGACTTCTAAGATCCTACCTGGTCACCGCAAAGTCTGTAATTCTGTATTTTCACTAGCATTTTACAAGCATTTGTAGCCCATGCTGGGAATCTATCTCATTCCTTTTTGTCACCCCAATAGGGATGGCAATACAAGTTAAAAATAACCAACTTATAAATAAGCTATTAGAACTAAACTAGTTGTATGTTGAATTTCTGCAAAGTATTTGAACTATTATGAATATACACAAGAGGCTGAATTAGGTGAACGTCATAATCCTTACATCTTAAAATTCTACAGTGTCTTAAAATGCAATGTCTGAAGATATGCATTTTTTTTTTTAGAAGAGCAAGTATTTTTAGAGTCATGGCTCTTGAAATGATCAGTATTAAATATATTCTTACCAGCTTACCTTTAAGAAACTAGTTTATAATTGCAGTATTTTAAAGTAGTCAAATCTCCATACAGTTAAAAATCTACTTAATCTACAACAGACATCCAAAGCTTTAAATTTCATATTGCAAAGTAAGGGTAATTTTAATTATATTTCTGGTAATATGAATATTATACATGACTCAGTTAATTGAGGGCCACCACCACATAGAGTGGAAAATTCGTTAAGTATAGAATTGTTCTGAGGCGGTAATAGGAGAACCGGAGGATACCATTATATTCTTGTAGGTCATAAGCCATAATATTATTCTTTCTCTCCCCTAAGAACATTTTAAATCTATTATGAATTCTTTTGTTTTGAATCACTGAAGCATTTTAAAGTAGGAAATCTTTCTGAAAGTAATAAATTAATGCTCTTTCAGTGAAATTTTCACTCAAATGTCAGAACCACTACCAAATTTGTACTTTTTTTTTTACTAAAAACTTTTTTAGTTTCATAACGTGGAAAAGGTTTTGTCCAAAGAACTCCTTATTTTTGCAAATGTACTAATCAAGTACTTAAGTATTTTTTTTAAAGATGTTATTTATTTGAGATAGAGAGTGAGAGAAAGCGCACCAGGGGAGGAGGAGGTGGGGAAGGGTAGAGGGAGAGGGAGAAGCAGACTCTCTGCTGAGCAGGGAGCCCAAAGTAGGCCTCAATCCCAGGACCCTGAGATCATGACTGGAACTGAAGGCAGACGCTCAACCAACTGAGCTACCCCAGGCACTCCTGAAGTACTTTTAATAATAATATTTTAAAAATCCTGGCACCGCCTGGGTGGCTCAGTCGTTAAGCGTCTGCCTTCGGCTCGGGTCATGGTCCCAGGGTCCTGGGATCCAGCCCTGCATCAGGCTTCCTGCTCGGTGGGGAGCCTGCTTCTTCCTCTCCCACTCCCCCCTGCTTGTGTTCCCTCTCTCGCTCTCTTTCTCGGTCAAATAAATAAATAAAATCTTAAAAAAAAATCCTGTTAAACAAATACGTTATTGAATTCAAGAGAAGTATAAGACACACTTACAGGATAGAATGGGATATGGAACAATCAGAATCTATAATTGCTACCTTATGGGATGGAGTGCCTTTCCCTAACAAACCACCAGGGCCTGGCAATGGGAGATAACTCTGTGTGTCCAGGGTGTGGGGAGGGGGTGGAACCAGAGGTGGTGTTTAGGGTGGCATGGGTGACAGAAGTGGTGAGGAGGTCAGTAGGAACCATGCTTCTTTATTTGAGTTGTCTCAGATGCAGATGAATGCCTCCATTCTCTTTGTGAACAGCCATACTGACTACACTGTTGTCATACGGACACTGTAGACATAGAGAACTGGATGCCTAAAAGCTTAAAAATTTATCTTTTCTTCATTTTCCTTCCTCCCACCACTTCCCCCAGCACCAGAGAGTGTTTAAGGCAATGCAAAGTGGGCCAAAAATACCATTCTTAATGTGGGAAGAATATACTATCTAAACGTGCCCAGAAAACAAACAAGAGGGGATTTTAGTGTTTAACTGTAGAAATACAGTAGCCCCAGATTTCACTTTCCATGGTTTCCGTAACCCATGGTCCAGAAGTAGATGACCCTCCTTCCGACATAACATCAGAAGGCCAACAGTAGGCTGAAACTATGTCACATGCCTAGTCATTCACCTCACTTCATCTCATCACCACAAGAAGGGTTAGTATAGCACAATAAGATATTTTGAGAAAAAGAGACATTTATGTAACTTTTATTACAGTATATTATTATAATTGTTCTATCGTATCATTAGTTACAGTTGTTAATCTCTTACTTGCCTAATTTATAAATTTATCATAGTTACAGGAAAAAATATATATAGGATTTGGTACTATTTGTGGCCTCAGACATTCACTGGGTGCCTTGAAACCTCTCCCCCATGGTTAAGGGGGAGCTATTGTAACTAGTCACAAGGCAGAAGAAAAAATATCTGCCTTAACATATTTCCTTTTCAGCATCATGTTCAATACTGGCCAAACACATACAGGCTCAGGAAGAGAATTTAATGTCGTTTCCGCCAACTCTGAAACAATTCTACTGGGAGGCTCAATAGTCCAGGTTAAGACTGGTCATTTCGTGACTTGTGAATTATTAATTGTACAAATTTACAGAAGAAAATCTGGAATCAAGATTCCAGAGAGAAACTAGAATTTTGCAGATTTCATTGCTTGAAAATTTCTTAACTGTATCTTTCCACGAAATTGTCTTTATTTTATAACCTGTTAACTGTCTCTTTAGCAGAACAAGGTCCACAGCAGCAAAACCATGACAATCAGGCTAAGACAAACCTCCAGCGGTGATTTCTTCAGTTGAACAATTTGAGGAAGCAAGCATGCTTATTCATTTGATACATCAACACAACTACTTCATACAGAACCTTTCGCTCACACTGGAAAAAGAGGCTTAATTATATACATCCCATTGTGGTATTACTCATTCTTTCAACATGTTTTTGAAAAGAAGAAAAGAAGAAAAAAAAAGTTCACTAATAAGGTCTTTTTCTTTCAATGTTATCATCCCATCCGTTGCTGCAACATAAAGATGTGGTATGAAGAATTTCCCATCTCAAAGAATGCCTTGTATCCCCACCAGCAAAGTAGGCACACTCTGGGAGGCCAGCCAGGATGTGGGAATGGCTTCCTATAAAACTGGATTTCTATATGTATGTTAATACGGGATTCTACCTGTATTTGCAGTAGTTGTAGATTTTCTAAATGTGTTCTATCCTTCAAGAGCACATTGCTAAAATTCGGGGAATTCTTTCATTTTCTCGTTTTTGCAAAGAGAAGATAGATTCTAAAATTTCCTTTTTTTTTTGGCAATAGTTGAAGTACATTTATGGAGGTGTTTCAATACTTTATTTGGTTAGAAAAGTTTATGCAAACCAAACTCAAAAATTCTATAGAGTGCCTCGGGAACTCTATTTTAATATACCCCAGGACTGTTCTAAGCGCCATCGGATTTCTTCACCATGGAAATAGAAAATATTAACCAGTAAAATAACAGGCAGTTTTTCAGGAGGGCTGAGAAGGGTGGAATTAAGTTACCCAGCAAGCAAGACAATCGTCAAAGCTGCACTTCGGGTTTGTCGGTTCCCACTCTTCCCCTCCTCCCCGACTCCCAACGCCGAGACAGAGCCGTGGAGGGGCAAGATGGGCGAGGCAGAGATTCTCTAGAATCCCCCGTTTTTTCTCCAGCGCTGCGCACCTGCCGCCCCCACTCCGTGCGGTCGCAACCAACTTCCCGCAGGACGCCTGGGACCGAAGGGCAAGGGGCGCACCTGGCGCACCAGCCTCCCCTGCGGGGGCGAGCTCGGCGCCCAGATTAGTGGGCCGAGGGCGCTTTCTATTTTTTTTCAAGTCAGCCTCCCGGAGGATGTTGGATTTGGCGGGGTGTGCTCTTTGAAATACTATATTGGGAACCTCACACATTAAAAAAGAATTTTTTTTTTTTTTAAATTGCAAATCTTCCCGGTTCACTATGCAGCTGGAGAGCAGGCCCGAGTTGGTGTCCCCTCCCGCCCTCCACCCCCGCTTCCCTCCTTCCCGCCCCCTCCCCCCGCCCGGAGCGGGACTCGCGGGAGCCGCCCCCTCCCGAGCGCCCACTTGGTTCCTCCCAGCTGCCGTGTGAATGGGCCGCCCTCCGGGTTCCGCGGAGGGGGCGGCGGGAAGAGGCCGAGCCCGGGCCCCGGCGGCCGCCGCCCCCGCCCCCGCCCCCGCCCCGCGGCGGCCCACGCCGGGATCTGCGTCACTCGGCCGCGCGTGGGCGGGAGCCGGAGCGGCGAATGTAGCAAGAGCGGAATCTCCCAATGTGACAGCGCGCGGGGGGTGGAGGCGGCGGAGGCGGGCGGGGGAGGGGGAGGATACAGTGCGCGCCGGGAGGAGAAGGGAAGGGAGGAAGACGGAGGACGCGGCGGGGGAGGTGCCGCTGCCACCGCCCGCGCGCCTGAGCCCGGAGGAGCCGCCGCCGCCGCCAACGCGGCCGAGCGGAGCGCCGTCGGGGCTGGCGGGCAGGAAGAAGCGGCGGGTCCGAGCTGGGGGGGGAGCAGGGAGAGCGCGCCCACCACCTTCCCTTCCCCCCTCGATGGGAGCGGGGGCGTCCCGGCCACCGCAGCCGCCTGAGGAGGGAGAGCTGGGGGCCGTCACTTCGGAGTTGGGGCTGAGCCGTCCTCGCGGGAGAGCGTGCCAAGACCGCTGCAGCCGCTGGCCGAGTACGTACCTGCTCGCTGTACGCCAAGTACGAGACGCGTTGGCGCTCGTGCGGCCGCGGGCGAACTTGGGGCGGCAGAAACGCCGGGCCGCGCGGGCACTCGGGGGCCGGCGTCCAGGGGAACGGGCCCCGCGCGGCCGCCACCGGAAGGAGAGGGCGGCATCTGGATCGTGTGGGCGATTCCCAGAGTAATTCGGTGCGCCGGGGCAGCGAGAAGAGGGCGAGCAGGGCAGCGGGCCTGAGTTGCGCGTCTTCCCTCCCGAAAAAGCCGGGGGGTGCGAGTCCATTCTCCTAACGCAACTGGGGTCGTCGCGCGGGGCGCGGGGGTTGCGTGGTGTATTGTGCGTGGTGGGTGCGCGCGCCGGCCCCCGAGTTTTGCAGCTATCTTCCCCAAGGCCAGAATCTTTTTGTTGGTTTGTTTACTTTATTAAAATGTTGCACTTACAGTCTTAGTTTTTGTCTTGGGTATCCTCTCCTTCTGAATATAGTTTTATAAAAGCGGAAGGAGAGTTTTGCTTGGAAGTGGCTTACAGAAACTTGGCACCAAGGTGCAGGGAAGCGAGAGACTCGTGCTCGCTAAGGCCGAGTGTGGAATTTGCAAACACATGTGGGACATACAAGCCTTGATGCAGAGTTGTGTGACCGTATTCATGGAGAAATAAAGTGCAATCAGATTTATGATTTTCAACCTCAGTGTTCACAAAATTAAGATATGAAACGATACTTCCAAGTAAGCCTAAATGTTCTAAGATCGGAAAAGGATAATTGAGTTGGAATATGCACGAATAGGTTCTGCATACCAACTTTGCAGCAGGTGATCAGAAGGAATCTTTGACTTGCGTATAGGTTTATCCCACTCCTTGAGATCCGGCGGGCATGGAAAATTGGGGGGTAGCTGTCAATATAAAATTTCTTGAGAAAGAGTTGATTTGGAGTAACCTGTCACTACCAGTTGGTTTGCCAGTGACTGTCTGCAAACTTAAGGAGTGCAAAGATCAGAAGCTGAGAGGGAAATTCTCAGATCTTGTTTAAAAATATTTTGGCAGTTTTAATAGATAATATTAGATTGCATAGGAACAGAGGAACGGAATTTAAAATAGATTAGTCACGTAGGAAATGCTAGGCTGTTTTGTTAGAAAAGTGTGCACACAGTGAATTACCTTCTTAGATTTTCACTTTTTTGAAAATTTTCCCTTGTAAGACATACCAAATTATGACACGTCATAATTTATATGTGGGTTTCAAGACGAAATACTAGAAAAGGGATGCTTAGGATTTATTTTGGGGTGGAGGTTGATATTTTCCTGAAGACTTAAAAGAACTGCTTTCAATCTAGTGCCAGTAAAAGTGGCTCTTAGATTCAAGGGTATCCATTTTCCTCCATTTTTCAGTATTGAGACATCTTAATATTGTCCTTTAAATTTAAAAATTATGTTTTCCTTACGGGTATTAATATGCATATAAAGGTTCTTTTAGGAATACATGGCTGTCTGGCAAGGTCAGCCTTCTTTATTCTTGTTTGGGTGTTGGATGCTGGACAATTAGGTCTTGAAAGAAAATAATTTTAAGGAACCATTGGAAAGTTTCTTGTTTTAATTTTATTAGTTAAGGATCTTGTACGAAAGTTAATATGCTGTCCTGGTATTGGAAACGCTTCATATTCCTTGGCTCTGGTGATTCCCTGTTATATGTGAATGAATCAATAATAAAAACATTGAGGCATTCTAGATTTTTTATTTTATTTCATTTTGCCTGCTAATTGTGGATGTAATTAAAATGACAGAAATCCTTAGGAATACTATAGCTGATAAAAGGAAATTTAGTGAGTTTATATGTCTAATAAATAATTTGATATATTTAATAAGTAATTTGCATCTTCTTTTAGAGAATTATTAAATCAATTATCTCGACTAAATTAATTTAAAATTCTCCCTTTTTGTGACTAGTAAATAACACCCATCGTCCTATAGGGAAGTTAATATATTTTCATTCCCCTGGTTAGAGAATCAGTTAAAGTATTTGGTATTTTAATCACACTTTAAGGACATAATGGTTTATTGTTCAAGATTTTGGGGGTTTGCACTGTGGATGCTTTGAAAGAACAAATTAAATGTATTACAAAGTGGGAGAGACCTTTGAAGAATCTGTTGCTTGAACTTTAAATATTTAAAGTAAAAGGTAGTTAGTTGGATGGAAACAGATATGTGTCAGTTTTTGTGTCTCTTGACCTAAACTCTGTTCTAAGACTTGGGCCTCCTCTATCCCATTAGAAGTCTTTTTGTTTTGTTAGTGCTGTTCATGTGCATCATGAATATGGTTTTATGTTACTTTCATGGGAATGAGCTTTCTTTTTTTAAGATTTTATTTATTTGAGAGAGATTGAGACATCTGTTGATCACGAGCAGGGGGGAAGGGTAGAGGGAGAAGCAGACTTCCCAGTGAGCAGGGAGCCCGATGTGGGACTCTATCCAAGGACCCTGGGACCAATGACCTGAGCCAAAGGCAGATGCTTAACGACTGAGCTACCCAGGCGCTCCGGAAACGAGCATTTTATAATATGTTTTGAACAATCTAAGATCCTGCTAATGTATAATTGTCTTGCATATGCATATTTCATCGTGGAGTTTATTAAATATATTAAGGAATAAATAATACCCTTTCAAGCATAATATAAGATTCTTAGCCCCTTTGTTTTGGATTTAATTTTATCTTATCTGCTTCTTTCATTCTTTTTAGTGGAATGAAGAATAGTAGTTATGATATTAAATGCAAATTTTCTTTTTGATCTGACATGTTCAAAAACTAGTACAATAGTAGAATATACTCTCTTAAACTTAATGAAACAAGTGGGAAATCTGAGAAGTTGGTGCTGGAAAAAATAGTAATCCTCATCTTGTCAGAATTCTCACAGCTAAAACATGGCATTAAGCTTTCAAATTGTCATTTCTCCAATACCTTGTATTTAGAGGGCTGCACAGTTAATTTGCACAGTATGTTAATTTAATTTTAAGGAGAAATTTCTGGAAAAAGTACGCCTTCTACATGCTCAGAGGACATTAATGTTTGTTGAATGACTTGTCTGATGGTTGATTGAAGAATTTCTAGCCATATCCTGTGAAGGGATCTGTAAGACATTTTTTCCTCCAGGTTTATTCAGAATTCAGAAAAAAATCAATGGAGGGTACATTTTAAGTTCTGCAAATTACCATTAATTCATTAGGAGCTATATGTTTAACTCATAGCTATGATAGTAATAAGATGCTGAATATTTTAAGATCACTGAATGCTTACTAATAAATTTGTCTAGGTAAATTATTTGGTACTTGGAACATATAAACACCAACTCTTACAATCTGAAGTAACCCATGATGTAGCTGAATTTTATATTTAATTATTTTAGCTTGAGTTCTAGCACTAGGACAGAAGTTTGGAAGAATTCATTTCCTAGGCTTAAGACTTATCCTTCCCTAAGCCAACCTCTGGCTTGTCATAAACCTTTTCCGGTTCAACCTGTAGTGTACCCACTACTCCCTTCTCACCAGGCCCCTTTCTTCCAAACTTGGTGGTGCTTCCAAGGCTTTAAATGCGGCTCTGCCCTCAGTTTCCTTATTCCTTCCGTACCATTTCCAGTCCCTGTCTTTCATTCCTTTAGCGTGCACTGGATCTCTATCTAGATGTTAAAAGGAAAACAGTCTGGTGGAACTAATTCACCTTAATCTGTAAATGACTCATGAGCTAACTCTTCCCAAATTTTTTTCACATTTTTTATAAATCTGTAAGAGGCTGCTGTTAACTTAGACAGTTTTAAAGTAAAAATTTCAGGCTCTGTTGGGAGGAAGGAATTTATAGTCCTTTGCATAAAAAATAATTCAGATCTTACTGGGATTCTGCCCTTGCTTTCTCCTCACTCCTGAAGAGTCTCTGTTCTTTGGAATGCCACAGACTTCATAAAAGTGTTTGTATACTGTGTGTGTGTGTGTGTGTGTGTGTGTATTTCCTACATAAAGAAGAGGAGGATTCAAGAGTAGTGATTATGAATCCATTTGATACTTGTTTTGTTTTGTTTTTTTTAAAGAATTTATTTGTCAGAGAGAGACAGCGAGAGAGGGAACACAAGCAGGGGGAGTGGAGAGGGAGAAGCAGGCTTCCCGCAGAGCAGGGAGCCTGATGCGGGGCTCCATCCCAGGACCCCGGGATCATGACCTGAGCCGAAGGCAGACGCTTAACGACTGAGCCACCCAGGCGCCCCCATTTGATATTTGTTATTTGTGGATAACTTATATTGCATTTTAACTTACAGGAACAAAGAAGGAAAAAACCTAGAATCTTTATGATCTTTTAAAATGCTGGTGTTGGGACTGGACTAACACATGAAGTATATTATAGTAGTAATCACATGTAGTTCCTGTTCTGGGAATACATCCTTAGGTCTTTTGGAAAAATAGCCATGTTATGGAAATCCAAATACAGCCTTATAAGAAAGAAGTATTGAGGATGAGAGAATGTAAAAGCTTTTAGGAAAAGTAGTAGCTAGAGATGGGTCATTTGGACACCATTGGGGCACCAGTTTACACAGAGAGCATTCCTTTTGGAATATGAAAGGAGACTGCTGATCAGATTCTGTCTCAAAGTTGGGTTTCATTCAACAACAACCTTTATAGAGATGTTATCCTACATTGAACACTTGGCTGGAAGTGGGGGATAGAAGATGAATGAGACCCAGTTTCTACCCTCAGGGAGCTTATATCCTCTATTCTGCAGAGCCTGGTGAGGTTGCGTCTTTATTCCATGGCTCCTTATGTATAACACTTAGCATAGCATTTATCACAGTGTTTAAGTGTCTGCTTATTTGTCTTCCTTCATCCTCTTAGCTCATTCTCCACGAAGGATCATTTGAGTAAGTGGGGAAAAAAATGAGAGAGAAAGTAGTGAAGGGTTCAGAGAAGGGACAGGACACCTACACCAAGGGGGTGTGGGAAAGATTTTATGGAAGAGGCCAGTGGAGGTGGGCAGGAGGGAGTATGCCTGGCACAGGGGCTGGGAAGTGGGAGGCACATTGAAGGAATGCCCGGTGTATCTGTTTGGCATAAGCACAGGGCCATGTTAGGGATCAGACAGAAGGCTGGAAAGGTATAGGTTTGGGTCTGGGATGCCTGTAGGAGAAGTTTGGGTATCTTTCTCTTTGCAATGGGGAAATTTGCACAGGTGGGTAAAGAGCCACACCTGTACTTTAGGAAGATAAAGTTGGTATTGCAGTGGGAGGTGTATTGAAGGTAAGGAAGCTGTTTTCAAAGTTGAAGCAAGAAGCAGTGAAAACTAGAATTAGGTGCTTTTGAGGCAGAGAAAGAAAAAGGATGGCGATGTGGCTTAAGGAGATGAAGATTTGAGGAAGGAGGAAGAAGAAGAAAGCACAAAGATGAAAGAGTAGTGATGCGACTAAAGAAGAGCATTGGGAAGAGTAGATTTGGGATGCCGGAAGAAGGGAGGAAAATAGATACTTGCTTTTGGACTTAAAAAGTTGAGATTTTGACAATCTCCAGGTGGTAGTCGAAATGCAAAATTATCAGAAAAATGATTTGTGCTGATGGTTCTCAAACTTGTCCATTATGAAGATCACTCTTTAAAAAATTACAGATGTTCACTGCTACTTTTTCTTTTAGTATTTGTTGATTGAGAATACGTATACTGTAATGATGACAGCTACTATGAATTCGGTTATGCTTTTAAGTGAGTTTATAAGGCAGGGAAGAGATCATAGTGTGCCATTAGCAAAGTCAGGTAGAGCGCATTGTCAAGCTGTAGAGAGGTTAGAGGGAGAGGCCAGTGATAACTCAGTAGTTACTTGAGAGCTTTGATCGAGTCCTAGGACCATAAGGTAGACTGAAGCTTCTTGGAATGGTTTGAGGCAGTGAAGGCCTCTGTCCTACACTGAATCCCCACATCCCAGCTTGGAGAATGTCAGAGAAGTTTTACTTCCCATAGGCATATTGAGTGCTTCCTTGTGGTTTAAGGACAAAATAGGAGTTGACCAGTCAAGTTTTCTGGGCCAAGCTAACCCCTTATTTCATTGAGCAAGTTTGAATCTGACAGATGACTGATCCTACCCGGTTAGGAGGCACAGTTCTGTTTTGTTTTATTTTTTAAGGTTCTGGAACAACCATTACCATTTAAAATAGATTAATGAATAACAAATGATAACAAATGACAACAAATGGCCTTAAACGAACGAATTGTTGCTTAATTCCTCTTCCTCTGGAACTGACCAGGCTGGGCAGTGTTTAAGCTGGTGCAAGTGGAGATTGCTGTGTATAGGTAGCAGGTCTTTGGTTTGGATTTTGAATGCAGTAAAAATTAGTAACTGGTTTCTCTTAACTGTGGAATTCATGAAAAGGTCAGACTCAGCATGGTTGTTACAGCATCCTGAAAAGGCCAGGTAACAGTAGTTTTCAACTGAGTATTTACCTCTACTATTAGCTACCTCTTTATAGTGTTGTTGTTACATCTTCTCCTATCTACTTCAGAGTGAAGAGCTGCAGCTAGAGGCTTGCTCTTGATTTATGTGACCTTCATGTTGAAGCATGAATAGATACAGCGTTTGTAAAAACAGAAAATCTCATCTTTTAAGAATTTTCTTTTAAATCAAATCAAGTTAATGTATGAAGTGGTGGGTGTTTAAATGATCACAACAGGCTTTTGTACGAAACTGAAACATTTTCCTAAAGCAAAAGCTTAAGGAGAAAACTCCTTTCCCAGCAGTAAGTCTGGGCCCTTAGAAGCCTCTTGGGACTGTGACTAGCTCACTTATGTCTTTCATCTGGTATCTTGACTTTGGAAATGCACACTTGGTCCTATCAGTCATTACAGAGATAGTATAATAATTACTACCTTCTTTTTTTTTTTTTTTTTTAAAGATTTTATTTATTTGAGAGAGAATGAGAGAGAGAGAGAGAGCACATGAGAGGGGGGAGGGTCAGGGGGGGAAGCAGACTCCCTGCTGAGCAGGGAGCCCGATGCGGGACTCGATCCCGGGACTCCAGGATCATGACCTGAGCCGAAGGCAGCCGCCTAACCAACTGAGCCACCCAGGCACCCTAATTACTACCTTCTTATTGGTACTGCTTTCTTACCCCCTTAGGAACTAGGGGGTTTCCTTTCTTTCTGGGTAAAGATGAGAAAAGGATAAAAATTGTGAAATTAATTATTTCCAAAATTAGAGACATTTTAGAAGAATAAAACTTAAATTTGGGTCTTTAATTCTCCTTAAGTTTCTCTTTTATGTTTATCTAACATATTTTTTTCTTATTGCTAATAAAAAGATTCAAAAACTATTCTTACAGATTTTTTCACATAGTCTTTCCTCTGTTCCATAATTTTGGGGAGCACATATGATGAGATAATTGATGACACCATAAACCTTGCAAGGTTATAGCCCTCCTAAAAAAAAAAAAAAAGATTGTGTGAACACGGGGTTTGACTGATGAATCACTGACCTCTACCTCTGAAACCAATAATACATTATATGATAATTAATTGAATTTAAAAAAAGATTGTGTGCATGCGCACATGTGTGGTTATATGTGTATATGTATTTTTTTTTTATACTCGAGTTGAAAGCCTTTGAAGCTCTTGCATTAGGTGTATGATGGGAAAGGAAGTTTCCTTTCTCCTCCCTCAGACACTTTCTAGAAGTCCTTCCATTTGGTATAATACAGTTCAATATAGACTTTAACTTGTGTCTATAATTCCCAAGAGTTGTCTTTTTGTGGGTTAGTGTCCAGTGGGATGATACACACTCTCCCTGGAGAGTCTCCCTGGAGTGGGACGGTAAGCCTCTGTGGGTGATTTAGAAGATGCAAGAATGTTTTTATCCAGAGGGGTAAAGTGGCCTGAACCTAAAGGTAGATTTAAAGAATCTGGATGATCACGGAACATGTAGGAGTTTGTGGTGCCCAGAAGGTATACTAAATAGGGATCTTCTAGTGTAGCTTGCCAGATTTGCCAAATCATGGGAGTCTCCTAAGATACAACTCAGTGACCTGGGAAATTGTATTTTTTAAAGATTTTATTTATTTGTCAGAGAGAGAGAGCACGCACAAGCAGGGGGAGTGCTCTGGCAGGCAGAGGAAGAGGAGACTCCCTGCTGAGCAAGGAACCTGATAAGGGACTCGATCCCAGGAGGATCATGACCTGAGCAGAAGGCAGACCCTTAACCAACTGAGCCACCCAGGCATCCTGGAAATTTTATTTTTTATTAGCACTCCAAGTGACGGTCCTGGGTGCTAGCAGAAAGCTGCTGCTCCCCAATTCAATCTTTTTTTGGTATCTCTCGGGAAGTCGTCAAGTCACCTGGAAACACCCTTGTAAAATAAGGACCATAAAATTTGAGGAGGTCACTAGTTGATCAGAGCAGATTGTGGATGACACAGAGGTTCCTGAAGATGGGGCTTCCCGGAAGTCAGTCCTTAGGGTTGTAGGGAGATACGTTCTCCTTGAATGGGATGACTGAGACTAGAATTTTGATAGCATTCTGATTGATGGCATAAAGAACAAGTCCCAGATTTGGTGACCTCCTGGCCTTCAGAGATGTTCCTGATATTCCTCTGCTTGCCTTATCTCCCAGTTAACTGTTGCTCTGTACTATTTTGAATTAAGAGTGGAGCTTCCATTTTCCTCTGATGTACATATATATTCTTTTGCCCTTCTGTAATTTTCAACATAGAGAGCCACAGGGTCCTTTTTAATTCTAAATGTACAAGTTGATTACAACATGTTTGTGTCTCTTAAATGGAAGTACTTGGCCAACTCCTCTTCGTATGTGGGAGGTCTCCAGGCAACTGTGAATAACTTTTAAAGGCTGCTAAGAGGTCAAGAAGTGCTTTGCTGGGTCTTGTTCTGTCTCTTTAAAAGCAGGCTTCTTGGTCTTGATTGGGCCCTAAAATTATGTTTCTTCCTTGACTCTGTCTTGGGCTCTCTGTTGCTTCTTTGGAGGGCTCTTCCACCCTCCTCTGCTCCATCCTTTATCTCTAACCCTTATACACACTGAGATTCCAGTCTGTTACTTTGCATGCAGGGCAGATCTATTGAAGCATTCTACCTTACGCCATTTTCAGGTGCCAAATGTTTATTTTTTATAGCGAGAGCAGGAACACAAGCAAGGGGGAGTGGGAGAGGGAGAAGGAGGAAGCAGGCTTCCCGCTGATCACGACCTGAGCCGAAGGCAGACACTTAACGACTGAGCCACCCAGGCACCCCCAAGTGCCAATGTTTAAAAGAGAGTCCCATCATCCTGATTTTTTCTGTACCCCGATGCCTGTCGCAGTTCTTAGACTCTCAGAGATGTAATCCCATGGTCAGTCTATTACTCTTTTCTTCATGGACTCACAAAAAAGTGTCAAAAAATGGTAGCCATTTCCTTTCCTTCATCACTTGTACCTAAGTGATCACCAAATCTTGTCATTTATTTCTTCGAATTTTTCCTGCTTTTTTTCTCAGTTCTTAAATATACCACCTATCTTCTCACCTCCAATTCACACTGAAATCCATTTTCCTCTGCCTACCAGACTAATCTCGCTAACTTTTCTTTATAAAATGGGAATTATTATACCAGTCTCGCAGGGCTGCTGCAAGGATTACAGATCTTTTTTTTTTTTTTTTAGTTTTTTTTTTTTTTTTTTTAATTTTTTTTTTTTTTTTTGACAGAGAGAGAGACAGCAAGAGAGGGAACACAAGCAGGGGGAGTGGGAGAGGGAGAAGCAGGCTTCCCGCTGAGCAGGGAGCCCGATGTGGGGCTCGATCTCAGGACCCTGGGATCATGATCTGAGCCAAAGGCAGATGCATAACAACTGAGCCACCCAGGTGCCCCAGGATTACAGATCGTCTTGACTTACAGTTGGGATTACATTCCAGTAAACCTATCATACGTTGAAAAATGTTATGAGTTGCATTTAGTGCACCTAACTTACTGATCATGATAGCTTAGCCCAGCCCACCTTAAATGTGCTCAGAACACTTACCTTACCTTGCAGTTGGGCAAAATCATCTAACACAAAGCCTATTTTATAGTAAAGTGTGAATATCCCGTGTAATTTATTGAATACTGTTCTCAAAGTGAAAAACAACGCTTGGTATGGGTACGGAATGATTGTAAGCACATCGGTGGTTATCCTCAATTGTGAGGCTGACTGGGAGCTTTGGCTCACTCTTGTTACCTGGCATCACAAGTATCACTAGCCCAGGAGAAGATCACAATTCAAAATGGTATGGTTTCTACTCAATGCGTGTGGCTTTCACACCATCATAAAGCTGAAAAAGCGTTAAGTTGAACCTGTAAGTTGGGGGCCATCTGTAGATGTAAAGTGTTTATCATGTTGTCTAATGCAAAATAAGTATTCGGCAGATGGTAGCATAAAATACTTATTACCTCCTTCTGAATATGATTATTCTTGGCTTCACCTTCCATACCATGGAAGCAAGCAGTAAAGTGAATAGTCAAAAATACGGGATGTAGAGCCCTTTGAGAGCCTTCGTTTGAGTCCTTAGACTTCTGCTTAACCAGTTGTGAGATTTCAGGCAAATTACTTATATTCTTTATATTTTTCACTTTAAAATGGAAACAATTATACTGACCACTAGGATTGGTAGAAGAAGAAAATGAGATAACTTTTGTGGAGGGGGAATGCTTCCTTAACAGCTGCTTTGCAGATGCGCCTTGTTTTTGTTCTTCCCGTACTGCATTTGTGAATCCTGTAGTGTCTGACAAGGAGGTGTAAGAATTTTGGAGCAAGTGTGATGAGTGTTTCCTCTCTTCTTCTTGCAGGTTAAGTCCATCCACAGTAATGGCCGCGGCCTTACCCAGGACCCTGGGGGAGTTGCAGCTGTATAGAATATTACAAAAAGCCAATCTGCTTTCTTACTTTGATGCCTTTATTCAACAAGGTGGCGATGATGTGCAGCAACTCTGTGAAGCCGGAGAAGAGGAATTCTTGGAAATCATGGCACTTGTGGGCATGGCTAGCAAACCCCTTCATGTTCGAAGGCTACAGAAGGCTTTGAGAGACTGGGTTACAAACCCCGGCCTTTTCAATCAGCCGCTGACTTCCCTGCCTGTCAGTAGCATACCCATCTATAAGTTACCAGAGGGGTCACCAACGTGGCTGGGAATATCCTGCAGCAGTTACGAAAGGAATAGCAATGCCCGGGAACCTCATTTAAAAATCCCCAAGTGCGCTGCCACCACCTGTGTGCAGAGCCTGGGACAGGGGAAATCCGACGTGGTGGGGAGCTTAGTGCTGCACGGTGTCGCTGAGTCCAGACTCTGGCAAGGCCACCATGCCACCGAGAGCGAGCACAGCCTCTCCCCAGCCGACCTGGGCTCCCCAGCTTCCCCAAGAGAAAGCAGCGAGGCGCTGGATGCCGCTGCCGCGCTCTCTGTGGCCGAGTGTGTGGAGCGGATGGCCCCCACGCTGCCGAAAAGTGACTTGCATGAAGTGAAAGAGCTGCTAAAAACCAACAAGAAGTTGGCCAAAATGATTGGTCACATCTTTGAGATGAGTGATGATGATCCACACAAAGAGGAGGAAATTCGAAAATACAGTGCAATATATGGCAGGTTTGACTCAAAGAGAAAGGATGGGAAACATCTCACGCTTCATGAGGTAAAAGCCCACGTTTTTCTTTGTATGTATGTGGTGTGTTTTGCTTCTTAGAGGTAAGTTTGGAAATATTTTGCAGCAAAGGAGATGCGCTCCCTGAAAACAGTACTAAACACCTTTAGGTGTTAGCAAAATATTAACTCTTTCATGAAAATAGACCATATTTTTTGTGTTAGGGTGTTTTTGTGTTGAACTCAAACGTGCTGAGCATTGGAGCTACAGTGTAGGGTGACTTTTGGAAAAGTGTCAGAATTTAAGCAGTGAAAGCATAAAGTCTTTGCACTTAAAGGCAGTTTGTTTTTTAATTAAGAAATAAAATAGGAGGGCGCCTGGGTGGCTCAGTTGGTCAAGCGACTGCCTTCGGCTCAGGTCATGATCCTGGAGTCCCGGGATCGAGTCCCGCATCGGGCTCCCTGCTCAGCGGGGAGTCTGCTTCTCCCTCTGACCCTCTTCCCTCTCATGCTCTCTCTCATTCTCTCTCTCAAATAAATAAATAAAATCTTTAAAAAAAAAAATAAAATAAAGTAGGATTTTCAATTATAACCATTCATTTAAAGGGCATTTGGGGCGCCTGCATGGTTCAGTCAGTTAAGCATCTGACTTTTGATTTCGGCTCAGGTCATGATCTCAGGGTCATGAGATCGAGCCTTGCATAGGGCCCCACGCTGGGCCTGGAGCCTGCTTAAGATGTCTCTGCCCCTCCCCTCTGTCTTTTAAATAAATAGGTAGATAGATCAATAGATAGCATTTTTGTAGATTTTAGGAAAAAAAAGTGTAAGAAAATGACCAGAACTCAAAAGTAATTTTCAGCTAGCATAGACAATAAAATTATATTAGATGAATGTTGTAAGTATTATTATGGGTTTGAAAATTGTTTGGGTTTGACATTTGGCATTAAAATTCTCATCATTGTATATTTGTAGCACTCTATCCAGAAATATTCTCCTTGAGTAGAAGAATGCATACATACCTCTTTTGCATGTATTCCCTTTTTCTTCTAGTCCATCTGGTCAGTGCATCATTTTTACCATGGAGCGCAAGTATAAGCTTAAGTCTGTTCTGATATGTTTTCCCACAAGTAGAATGACCTTCCCTTTCCTTTCCATTTTTACCCTACATACACTACTGTCATAGTAACTTCAACATTTTATTGTACTTATTTGTAGACTAGTCTGTTCCTCACAGTATACTTTGGTTTTCTTCAAGGCAGAGATAATGTCTCATTCATTTTTATATCCTCAGGGTCTAACACCACTATACATGCTTGGCAAATAAATGCATTTTCAAAGTTAAAAAGGCTATTTTATTTTAATTAATTTATTTTTTAAAATTTTATTATGTTATGTTAGTCACCATACATTACATCATTAGTTTTTGATGTAGTGTTCCATGATTCATTGTTTGCATATAACATCCAGTGCTCCATGCAATACATGCCGCCGCCGTGCTCTCTGTGGCCGAGTGTGTGGAGCGGATGGCCCCCACGCTGCCGAAAAGTGACTTGCATGAAGTGAAAGAGCTGCTAAAAACCAACAAGAAGTTGGCCAAAATGATTGGTCACATCTTTGAGATGAGTGATGATGATCCACACAAAGAGGAGGAAATTCGAAAATACAGTGCAATATATGGCAGGTTTGACTCAAAGAGAAAGGATGGGAAACATCTCACGCTTCATCTTTAATACCCATCACCAGGCTGACCCATCCCCCCACCCCCCTCCCTTCTGTAACCCTCAGTTTGTTTCCTGGAGTCCAGAGTCTCTCATGGTTTGTCTCCCTCTCTGATTTACCCCCCTTCATTTTTCCCTTCCTACTACCTCTTTTTTTTTTTTAAACATATAATGTATTATTTGTTTCAGAGGTAAAGGTCTGTGATTCATCAGTCTTACACAATTCACAGCGCTCACCATAGCATGTACCTTCCCCAATGTCTATCACCCAGCCACCCCATATCCCGCACCCCCCCACCCCTCCAGCAACCCTCAGTTTGTTTCCTGAGATTCAGAATTCCTCGTATCAGTGAGATCATATGATACTTGTCTTTCTCTGATTGACTTACTTCGCTTAGCATAATACCCTCTAGTTCCATTGACATTGTTGCAAATGGCAAGATTTTGTTGTTTTTTGGTTTTTTTTGATGGTTGCATAATATTCCTGTGTGTGTGTGTGTCTGTGTGTGTGTGTGTGTACACACCACATCGTCTTTATCCATTCATCTGTTGGACATCTAGGCTCTTTCCATAGTTTGGCTATTGTGGACATTGCTGCTATAAACATTGGGGTGCACATACCCCTTTGGATCACTATATTTGTATCTTTGGGGTAAATACCCAGTAGTGCAATTGCTGGGTCGTAGGGTAGCTCTATTTTCAACTTTTTGAGGAACCTCCATACTGTTTTCCAGAGTGACTGCACCAGCTTGCATTCCCACCAACAATGTAGGAGGGTTCCCCTTTCTCCGCATCCCCGCCAGCATCTGTCATTTCCTGACTTGTTGATTTTAGCCATTCTGACTGGTGTGAGGTGGTATCTCATTGAGGTTTTGATTTGGATTTCCCTGATGCTGAGTGATGTTGAGCACTTTTTCATGTGTTGTTGGCCATTTGGATGTCTTCTTTGGAAAAATGTCTGTTCATGTCTTCTGCCCATTTGTTGATTGGATTCTTTGTTCTTTGGGTGTTGAGTTTGATAAGTTCTTCATAGATTTTGGATACTAGCCCCTTATCTGATATGTCATTTGCAAATATCTTCTCCCATTCTCTCCCATTAATTTGGGAAAAACTGACATATTTATAATAACGAAAACTCCCATACAGTAGTATAGTATATATATTTACGTATTTACATCTTTTATATTTGTCAGTAATTTTATAGTTCTTTATTCACATATCACATAGGTTTTGCACATTTCTTTTTAGGTCAAAAACTACGTAGTATGGGGTGTCTGGGTGGCTCAGTCCTTAAGCATCTGCCTTCTACTCAGGTCATGATCCCAGGGTCCTGGGATTGAGCCCCACATCGGGCTCCCTGCTCCGCGGGAAGCCTGCTTCTCCCTCTCCCACTCCCCCTGCTTGTGTTCCCTCTCTCGCTGTCTCTCTGTCAAATAAATAAATAAAAATCTTTATTAAACAAAAAAAAACCTAGTATATATATACATATTAAATGTCTGTTCTAGATATTTAAGCTTTTATTTTGTTTAATAGAGAATATGCAAATATATAAGATTTAAAAGGGATATAATTGTAAATGAAGTTTTTTTCCACCTTTTAAAAAATTACTGTCACTGGCTGATTTTTGTATATTAATCTTGTTTTCAGCAATTTCACTATCATCTTTTTAAATAAATGCTTTTAGATGTCAATGCATACTGGAGCTTAAAATAAGGAAATTGGTTAGCAAAATGCTTTAAGTAACAGAGAATCTGTGATTTGATCTATTTTGGGCATATCCTTTTGCAATTGTCATATGTATTGTTGCCATACAGTAACTGACTCACAAGAACTTAGGAATCCATCTAGAAAACACACTTAGCATTATAATTCAGACACACTTCGATGCTTTCATTACCCATGAATTAATGGAGGAATCTACCAAAAGGCTATTATGGTTGTCATTAATAGAAAACAAAGGGCAAAACATGTTGCCAATTTTAGTTTCATGCTTTAATCTAGTTTTAATATAATTTTTTAAATGGCACACAAAGTTGAGTCAGTATTTTTATCAAAGTGAAAGTATGTTAAAGAGATGACTTTAATAAACCAAATCAACCTCACTTTTTTTTCTTTTTTAAGTCCTAACCTACTTTTAAAAAATAGAAAAATTATTTCACACTTGGCTTTTGCTAAAGGGTTCTTTGCTTCTTTGGATAAATAGGTACAGATGGTATTTAGGTAATGAGATTATCATGAGTTTCCCAAAATAAGAGAACACTCAAAATGAATGCTAGTAGGCTGAGATGTGGGGGTGGGGGCTTTAGAATATGTGGCTTGTATTTTTGAAACTTAGACCACTTGTTATTTGTAACTCAAGTATGTGAATCTGATCCAAAAATACAGTTTAAGATAGATGTTTATGAATCAGGACGCTTCCTTCAAACTAGTAACCATTCAGCAGCTTGGTGGAAATTATGAAATCTTGAGAGAATTAAAAGAAAGGAGGTATTACATTAAGTGTACTTCTAGGTATGATAATTTCACATTTTCTCACTTGACTATTTAAAATGAGTGAAAGATATTTGAGTTTTTCTAAATTCCTAACATTAAAGAACAATACTGGTTTGTCTTCAGTTTCCAAATAAGGAAATATATGACTCATTGTTAAGTCACTGTTAGTATTTGAGAGTTTTTTCCTATTACACCCTTTGGACACTGTTCTTTCATCTTTCAAGGCCTACAGCTGTAATACGTAGGTCATAAGTGGATGAAAATCAAAAAGTTATCTACACCTGAAAACATTTTTCAACTCTAAAAGTATATAAAATTCTTTTTCTTGTATGCATTTTTATACTTGTTTCCAAATGTACTGTTTATCAGGCAGTAAAGAATTATGAAATTAATCATTGTTATAATAAACACTGTTTTTTTCCTTAAAGCTAAAGAATCAGCGATGGTCTTAGTACCTGGCTAGGTATGGCCTGGTTTATAGGAGTCAGACCATGAAGATAGTGTGAGTGGCTGGGCCTAGAACCACACTCATTGTTGATGTGAGGCAGGTGCTAAGGGACAAACCCCCAAAGTATTAGAAGGATGTCCAGGCAGGCAGAATGTATCATTTCTCCAGAGATGTGTTATGTGGTAAGCTAGACAAGCAGAGTGTGTGTCAGATCTTAAATCAGTGAATGGATGAGGAGAGAGAAACTGGAAGTTGAGAATAGCAAGGCAGTGGAGAATGTAGGAACTTGTAATATTCAGAAATACAAGCAAGTAGGCAGCTTGGCATTATAGAATATTTGTCCAATAGCAACTTCTAATCAAAGAGTTCCGGAACTCAAAGATGGGAAGAGGAGGATGTAGAGTCAGTGGGTAAGTTGTAGACCTCCTGGAAATTCTACAGGAACTGAAGTGCGTGTGTTACTATAAGGACCTAGGCCCGTAGAATATGCCACATTTAGGTCAGTTTTCCTTGTAGCGTTGAGAAGTCAAGGCTGAAGCTTTCAGAGGAGTCAAGCCATCTTAGTTTTGAGAGGGGAGGACTCTTGAATCTGGGAACCCCATAGACCTGAACACATTAATAGTAAGTTATGATGCTTTATTCTAAACTCTTAGAATGCGTAGATTTCAGCATCAAATACTTGAAAAGAAATGTGGGGTCTTTTTAAATCATTTTAAAAAATGGATTATAGGACTATCGGGGTAGTCTGTTTTTGAGTCATCTTGATAAGTTACATTTTTCTAAATATGTCCATTTCATCTTAAGTTTTCAAACTTATTATCATAAAGTTGTTTTTACTTTTTAAGACCTAATATTGTTTGTCCATTTATCTTTTTTTTTTTAAGATTTGTTTATTTGAGAGCGTGTGTACACATGAGTGGGGGGAGGGGCAGAGGGAGAGAATGTTCAAGTGGGACTCCTTCCCACAACCTGTGAGATCATGATCTGAGCCAAAACCAAGAGTCCAAAGCTTAACCAACTGAGCCACCCAGGCGCCCCCAGTTGTCTCTTTTTTTTCCCTGATCAATTTTGCTAGAGGTTTGTCTGTTTTTATTCCTCTTTTCCCGGGTGTGCAAACTACAGCCTGTGGGCCAAATGTGGCCCACCTCCTGATTTTGCAATAAATCGTTATTAGAACACAGCCAGGCCAATTTGTGTATGTGTTGTCTGTGGCTGCTTTTGAGCTACAACCTCAGAGTTGAGTAGTTGTAACAAAGACTATTTGGCCTGTTAAGCCTAAAATCTTTACCATCTGATCTTTTATAGAAAAAGCTTTCTAACTCCTGATCTTTTTGAAGGAGGAACTTTTGGCTTAGTTGATATTCTTAGTTGATATCTTAGTTGTGCTGTGTCTATGTGTGTGTTCACTTATACTTTCTTACGGTTCTTTATTGTTCCTTTCTAACTTAAATTGGGTGCCTATTAGTTCATTGATGTTTAGCTGTTCTTTTCTAATGTAAGCAATTAAGGCTATAAATTCTCACTATATACTGATTTGGTGTTAATTCCCAAACTTTTGGTATGAAGTCCCCCCCCATTACTTCTCTTTTTATTTATGATTTCTTACCCATGAATTATCATTTCCAAATATGAGGGCTGTTCCTTAATTCTTTTTTTTTTTTTTTTTTTTAAGATGTTATTTATTTGACAGACAGCGAGAGAGGGAACATAAGCAGGGGCAGTGGGAGAGGGAGAAGCAGGCTTCCCGCTGAGCAGGGAGCCCGATGGGGGGCTCGATCCCAGGACCCTGGGGTCATGACCTGAGCTGAAGGCAGACACTTAACCACTGAGCCAGCCAGGCGCCCCCTTAATTATTTTTCTAATGATTTTTAAGTGAATTACATTGTGGTCAGAGCACATGGTTTGCATATATTAAAATTTGTTGAGATTTTAGTTATGGCTCAGTATGTGGTCAGTGTTTTTTTATGTGTTTCTGTAGGTAGAGCGTTCTGTATGTGTCTATTTTAACAAGCTTATTCTAAAGCTTTTTTGTGTGTGAAAATCAACTACTGTGATTGTGGAGTTGTCTGTTTCTGTTTGTATTTTGCAGTAACAATCTTTAATAACCCATTTTGCTTTAAAAGCCTATTTTGTTTGATAATAATATAAGTACATTGTTTTCATTTTGTTAGTAATTGCTTGTTACATCTTTTTACCATTCTTTTACTTTCAGTTTTTCTGAATCCATGTTTTACATACATCTCTTATAAATACCAATAGTTGAATTAAAAAAAAAACCTAGGCAAATTTTGTCTTTTAACTGGAACATTTGGCCTATTTACATTTTTTAAAATGACCAATATTTTGAATTTATTTCCCTTATTTTATTTTGTATTTCTGTCCCTCCCTCTCTTTAGATCTGATTTACTATCTGGACTTAGTTTCCTTTAGCCTGAAGTACATCATGTAGAATTTTCTTAACGGAGGCCTACTGATGGCAGATTCTGTCCTACCGCAACCCACTGGAAAACCTCTTTATTTTGCCCTCGTTCTTAATTGCTGTTTATTCTGGCTATCAAATTCTATATTGTCAGTTAACTTCCCTTAGTAATTGAAGATATTTCCTTGGCTTTTGGTTTTTATTACTGTGTTTCCAAGTCAATATTATCTATTGTTTTTTTGAAATCTGTTTGCCTCTGCCCCAATTTTTTCTCTCCTTCTGATTTCTCAGTTCTTGGTGTTTTTTTACTGTATTATTCTTTAGTCATATTTTCAACTCTTTTTATTTTTCTCAAGTCTTTGAGGGTCTTATTCTGCTGTCATTCCTGCTGGTTTTTACTTTTGATGTTATTTCTTTGGATGTTTTATGATTTCTGTCTATAACTCCTAATTCTTGGAACTGTGGGAATGTTTTGAGGCCTAGGAAGAAAATTGATTACTCTAGAGGTTATTTGCTTTTGCTTCTACCAGGCACCTGTTTTCTGCACAACACAACTCTAGAACCCTGTGAAAAAAATTCTCAGCCCACATTGTGTGAATTAGGGCTGAAAATCATGTGAGGGCTCATTTGGGGGTTTATGAAATCTCAAGGGAGTATCTTCTGTTTTCTCCTATTCAGTAACGGGGTTCAAGACAGGTAATTTCCCTTGCATTCTCCTGGGAGTACAGGTGTATTTCTAATTCAGGCTACCAGTGGGTGTGTAGTGGTTTGGGATTTCAGCTTTGTGGAGGGAGGGGTCTCAGACTCCTCACCTTTGGTGGATCCTGGGTTTTTCCTCCTATTCTCTTCCCACACTAATCAACCCTATGAGGTTGTGAAGCTTAGGGTCATTTGGTTTAGCACCTGTCCTCAACTTGCTCCCTTTGAGATACTGTCTTCATTTATTTTAGCCCGAACAGAATAGTCCTTACAGTTGTCTTGCTGGTTTATTGATGCATTTAAGATATTTTTCTCCTCCCATTTTTATCCAACATTTTTAGTTGTTTTCTATGAGGAGGCCAATCATTCCCTCCCAGTGCTGGAAATGAAAGCCTTGATTGCCTTTTGAGCCTCCCTATCACACAGCATTCTCATGGTATTTTTATGCTAACAATACCAAATGGAAAGTCACAGTCATTTGATTGTTAAAGGCTATAATTTTAACTATCAGTAAAGAAAACTTAACTCTAGTTATAAATGATAGAAAGCTAACTTTAAGAAATATTTAACATAAAAATATGAATGGAATTTTGGTATTTTTAGCCAAAAAAAGAGGAACTGGAGGAAGTAAACCAATTAGAATATCTATTTTACATTTTTAACAAAACTAGAAACTTAGGGGTACCTGGATGGCTCAGTTGGTTAAATATCTGACTCTTGATCTCAGCTCAGGTCTTGATCTCAGGGTCGTGAGTTCAAGCCCCACCTTGAGCTCCACACTGGGCATGATGCCTACTTAAAAAAACTAGAAACTTGGAATTTTTACTTCTTTTTTTTTTTTTTTTTTTAACTTTAAGTAGGCTCCCACACCCAGTGTGGGACTCATGACCCTGGGATCAAGAGTCACATGCTCCACCGACTGAACCAGCCAGGTGCCCCTAGAAACTTAAAATTTTTAAAAAGCTAGTATGGTACTGCAGTGACTACTATATTAGAGTATTTGTATAATTTAAAAAAATACATCATAATACTTATTTAATTATTAACAATTTGGGGTGTAAAATACAGAAAACACTGACAAAATACATTTTTGAGAGGGAACCCTTAAGAGTCAGCTTCTTATTACAACTTGGGGTAAGCTATAGTTATTTCTGCAGCCTCAGTTTTATTTTTATTTTATTTTTTAAAGATTTTACTTATTTGAGAGAGACAGAGACAGACAGACATAGCGAGAGAGAGCACAGGTGGGGAGGAGAGGGAGAAGCAGGGTCCCCGCTGAGCAGGGAGCCCAACATGGGGCTCGATCCCAGGACCCTGGGATCGTGCCCCGGGCTCAAGGCAGACGCTTAACTGACTGAGCCACGGGCGCCCCTGCAGCCTCAGTTTTAATACCAGAAGTCTCCTTAAGGGCTTGGAGAGCTCAGTCTACTTTTTGATCTCTTGAAGCCTGAATTCAGTAACAGTATGTGTTGTGTTTGTGTTTTTGGTTTCTGGTAGGATGATGGAATACTAGAACACTGTTTTCAGTTTATGTTGAAAGGTTATTTTCTGTGGTTGTGCATAAGGTGGTGCCTCTGAAATGTTGTCATTTAAAATACCTTACCGACAATCACCAGTTCTCCGTACAAATTAAGGGTATGAGTACAAGAAAGAAAGGGCTACATAAAGAGGGGTTTGAGAAGGTCTTCAAGGTCATTGTAGCTACTGCTTTGCTGAAAAGGGGAGAAGATTGAAAATACATTGTTCCTATTATGCTTTCATATTCAGTTGTAGGTTTAAAATAGGAGGCCTGGGTTTATTATAACCTTGTCCATAGCAAAATTATTTGAGAATTAGACAATGTAAATTACAGGTAGAAATCTGGGGAAGGGGATGTTAGATATATGATTTATATCATACACCATAACACATTCTAAATGGTTTCAATAGTTAAGTGGAAAAAATAAAATTATTAGGCTAAATTGCAGGAAAACATTCGTGTATTATTAGGGTGAGAAAGGGAGTTTCTCTGCACCCAAGACAAAAACCATAAGGCTAATGATAAACTATGAAAAAGAAAAGCCACTGCATATGAAGAGTTAATGCTCTTAACCCATAAAGAATTCCTAAAGTCCATAAGAAACAAAATAGTGCAATAGAAGAAACCGGCAACTGCCATGAGCAAGCAAATTTTAAAATAATTTAAAAGTATAAGAAAAAGGTTCAGTTTTATAGTCAAAGAAATGTAAATTATAACCAAATGATATGGAAAATACATCAAATTGGTAAAGCTTTTCAAATAAAATAACCCAGTGTTGGTTGATTGTGGATAATGGATTTTCATATAATTGTTGGTAGTGTTATGATTTGGAGCAATTTTCCTGGAGAGTAATTTGGTGAAATACATAAATCTTTTAAAATTTAGTATATTCTGTGACCTAACAAGTTTATTCTTAGGAGTTTATTCCAAGAAAATAATTAAATATGTGTGCAAAGATACACAGTTAAGAATGTTCCTTGCAGCTTACTTTGTAACACATGAAAAAGTGGGGGTAGTTTAATGTTCAGAGTGAGGTTGATTTAAATAATACATTGCTCTTTCCTACAATGGAATATCATATGTCTAGGTAGTAAAAATGATACAGTAAAGAATATTTAAATTCATTTATCAGTCAACAAATATTTATTGAATATCCAACCCATGCCAGATGCTGATGTAAACAAGCCAAGTTTCTGCCTTAACACATGATAAAAGCAAAAAATACAGCATACATAAGTGAAAAAAGGTGATTAAAAATCTATATTCACGTACATGTTTGTATGTACACAGATATTAGAGTAATATATATTAAAATATTAATAGGTGGGGTGCCTGGGTGACTCAGTTGGTTAAGCATCTGCCTTCTGCTCAGGTTATGATCCCAGGGTCCTGGGATCTAGCCCCGCATCGGGCTCCCTGCTCTGTGCTTTTCCTTCTGCCTCTGCCCCCCCACCCCCCCGTCTCTCATGAATAAATAAATAAAATCTTAAAAAATAAATAAATAAAATATTAATAGATGGAAGGTTTGCATTCTGCATTGCAACCATTCTGCATTGCATTAATAGACAGAAGGTTGAATTTCTTCTATTGCTTCTCTGTATTTTTGAAAATTCTAAATACGTAACATTTTTGTGAACAAAATGGGATGCCTGGGTAGGGAGGAAGTAAATACCTGCTTTTTTATGAAAGGAAAACAAGAACTAATATTAAGACCAACTTTGTGCCAGGTGTGTCTCATTTATTTCTTGTTAGTCCCTTGAGGTAGTTCCCATTTTGATTATCCTATTTTTGCCTCTGAGAACACTGAGGCTCTGAGAAGCCCAGAGTCACACAGATGGTAAGTGATGGAGCAGGACTCACCTCAGATCTGTCTGCCATCACACCATTCTCTTTGCTGTCAGTCATGTCTGCAATGAGTGTTTCTTGCTTTTTAAAAAAAATTTGATGTAGCACTTGGCAATTCCCTACATCTATTTAAATTGGCAAAATTATGTGAAAAAACCTTTTCTGATTTATTAAACAATTACAGATTTTGAATTTAGGATAACGTTTGCTATTTTAAATTTCAGTACAAGGTGTTTTGTCAAGTAGCAACTCTGTATTGGCATTATTTAACACTTAGATAACAGAGTGGAATTAGGTGAATTTTAGAGAATTGGTGATTCCAATTCCAATTAGTGATTTCCTTTATGGCCCTAATCTGTGATACTCTGTTTTTTTACTAAGTAATTTGATAAATATTTAACTCATATCATCAAATTTTTATTCCTTCCTAAGAATTTTCATATCTGTTCACATTAAAAAAAATCTTTCAGATCATGTATACTCACTTTTAGTTAGGGAAATATTATCAACAAAGCATATCAAATTCTTGGCTTTTCATAAAAATTAGATACAGAACATTTTTTACTTTATTTTGCTTATTTTCTATAAACTCATGGCTAAACAAAAATAAATTAAACATATAAATACATAAAACCAAGGTGACTTTTGATTAATTTGAGTTCTGAGAGATGGCAGGTGAAGTGACTATTAGCCTTAGGACTAATAAGGAATAAAGAAAGACCCATCCTGATTTTTATAAACTATGATCTCATTATATAGTGATGTGACATTTTTATATCCTTAAGTGAAACATTTTTCTTATTGATGAAATAAAGATGTTTATAATTTTTAAACTTTGTTTTGGATACACAGCTCACTGTTAATGAAGCGGCTGCTCAGCTCTGTGTGAAGGATAATGCCCTGCTGACAAGAAGAGATGAACTGTTTGCCCTGGCTAGGCAGATTTCTCGAGAAGTCACCTACAAATACACCTACAGAACCACCAAGTAAGTGTCTAACTAATTGACAGGATTTTGCATTGCTTGATAGAAGTGGAACTTAAAACACTACCCACTGATAGAATATAAGCATTTTTCAAAAAGTAGAAGTGTGATGTGATTGTGGTTCTATAAAATTAAAGAGTGAAGTGACTTTTCAAAACATTGCTAATGTGGTTTTTGTTGTTTTAATTCTGTTTTGTCTTTCTTTTGAAAGGCAGTTCCCTAGCACTGTAGCGTTGTTCTGGTAGTGGTTTTAGACATTCTTCTCACACAGATGCTTTGGTTTTGAGTGTGATGATGAGATTTAGTTATTTGTATACCCACTAACTATATGAACTTGTTGAACTCTTGGAGGAAATAAAGTGGTTTCTTTTGCAAGGTGTTTGCAGTCTAATGAGATTAGTTGACTAGATGAAAAGACTCCATTGGCCAGTATTTAAGGGAGAATTGGAATATGCCAGACTATATGGAATATGGACATGTGTTTGAAATATGAAAGTAGAATATGGAATATTTGAAGTAAAACACATGTTGAAAAGCAGTGGTGGTTTTAAAATTTAATATAAACACATCTTACTATTCTTCATCTCATCTTCACTTAAATCCTAAGCAAGATGGCATAGTACCATTTCAGTTTTAGTCACTTGTTCCCCGTGGACCCCGATTTCTAGTTCACCATCAGTTGTGTCCTGCTTCTTCTCTGAGTAGATGCGCATGACCCCTGGCGTTAGAGTAATTGAATGTGTGTTGAAAAACCACATCCTGAGCCCTAATAAGTACAGGGGATGGAGTCTTGGAATCCAAATTTTCACAAGTGGCCCAGATTATTCTTGTGCCTATTCAGGTTTGAAAAGCCACTGTTGAGGCATTTACTGTCATTATGTCCCCTAACTCATAGCAGCTTCCTTTGCTACCTTGCCTTAAGAGCCCACATATTTACAAACTGACACAAAGTAAAATTATGCAGACTAAATGAACAGGCTAAGAATATTATAGAATTATTTATAAGATTTTTTTTAAGTTGGATAATCGAGAGCTGATGTAGTGATTTTTTTTTATTTTTTCACTGTATTACACAAAATTTTCGGCCTGCTTTATTTAAGTAATTTAATCAAAGTAATACATGTACATGATTTAAGGAATCCTATAGTGCACAGGGCTTTACTGAAAACTCAGCAGTTTCCCTGCCCCACCCCTGCCTCCTTCTGAATACCACACCCCAGAGGCAACTGCTTTCAACACTTTTTAGCTGTTCCTTGTAGTATTTATATTTATATACTTAAATATATTTTTAAATAGGGGTGCTTTTTTTTTTTTTTTAAAGATTTTATATATTTATTTGACAGAGACAGACACAGCGAGAGAGGGAACACAAGCACGGGGAGTGGGAGGGAGAAGCAGGCTTCCTGCATAGCAGGGAGCCCGACACGGGCTCGATCCCAGGACGCTGGGATCGTGACCTGAGCCAAAGGCAGACACTTAACAACTGAGCCACCCAGGCGCCCCTAAATAGGGGTGCCTTTAAAAAGTTAAAAATATATTTAACTTAAAAAGTTAATATGGTGGTTTCAGGATAAAATGATGGCTCAGTCGGTTAAGCGTCTGCCTTCAGCTCAGGTCATGATCTCAGAGTCCTGAGATCGAGTGCCGAGTCAGGCTCCCTGCTCGACGGGGAGTCTGCTTCTCCCTCTCCTTCTGCTTCTCCCTCTCCCTCTGCTGCTCCCCGTTTGTGTTTTCTCACTCTGTCAAATAAATGAATAAAAAATATTAAAAAATACATATATTTTTTAAAATATATAACATGTTTACATAATTTAGAAGCCAAAACTATGTGAATACGTAATATAAAAAGTTGCACTCCTTTTCTGGTCTCTTTTTAACTTCTTCCTCCTCAATAGAAGTAGTTTTATTAGTTTCTTTTTCATCTTTCCAACGTGTGTTAATGCCCTTGCAAACATATATATTTTCTCATTTTTTACCTTTTTTCCAAAAAAAAAGAATTGGTAGTATATGTCTGCATTATTCTATATTTTGCTTTTAACATGTCTTGGAGATCTCGTCATGGTAGTATGTACACATCTTCATTATTTTTTTTACAGCACCATGGTATTGCATTGTGTGGATGTACTATGATTTTTTTTTTAGTATGAATTTTTTTTTTAAGATTATTTTTAAAAGATTATTGTGAAAGAGAGAGAGAGAGCACACGTGCGCAAGCAGGGGGTGGGGCAGAAGAAGCAGATTCCCCACTGGGCTCAATTCCATGATCCCAGGATCGTGACCTAAGCTAAAGGCAGACTGAGCCACCCAGGCGCTCCACCATGATTTATCTAACCAGTCCCCTATTGATGGATACTTGAGTTGTTTCTAGTCTTTTATCATTATAAATAGCATCATAATAAATAATGTCATACATACTTTGTTGATTCTGAAATGTACTTTTTTTTACATTTTAACATCTTTTACTTTGAGGGATAATTTATAATTGATGGCTTATTACAGTTTAATTGGCAGTAGTATTTCATATATCTGTAGGTACCTCTGGGATAGAGTCCCAGCAGAGAGATCCGTAGGTCAAGGGAAAATACATCTGTAGTTTCAATAGATAGACAACATGCATTTGAATCTTACGTAGCCTTAAGCATTCATCTTAAATGGCCACTTTGGTCATTTTATCCTGAAGTGTTCCTACTGATCCATAAAAAGATACCATGCAATACAATCCTCCTTGATTTTTTTTTTTCCCTTTTTCATTATGTGATGATCATTACATGTTTATTGAGTACTTATTTTGTGGGGAAGTTCTTAGGTAGTGGCCTTTTAAAATGTGTAATATAATGGTGTCTGCATATTTCCCTAATGTTAATTTAGAAATGATGAAAAGTCTTTTTTGTTATGTCAGTGTTCTTTATGAATGTCTTATTTCTGGTGTAAGGGTTTCAAGGGTATATGTTTTGGTGGAAGTTCATAGATTGAGATGTCTTTAGAATAAAATTTGTTACTTTCTCAAGTTTTTCTCTCTCCCATTCCATTCAGGTCAAAATGTGGAGAAAGAGATGAATTATCCCCGAAGAGAATTAAAGTGGAGGTAAGATTATGCATGTTTTCTTATGCTAATAATATTTGCTAGTTCAAACTGAAAAAAAGGATGTTCCATAAACAAATGAAAAATGTGAATGAATTGTGGAATCTTTAAGACAATACAGAATTTTGTTGCTTTGAAGTATCTAATTTGAACTAGAATACTAAAGAAATTCTTAGAAGGAAATAATAATGAACTTGATGTCCAGTCAGTTTATCACAGGTTGATTTGTCAGTAGGTGTTTCTTACAGATTTAAAACTCTCCTGGTTAAATGATTTTTTTAATAATCTTATGTATATCATTAGTCATCTTATCAAATACATTTATTTTTTTAAAATTTATATTATTATGTTAATCACTATACATTACATCATTAGTTTTTGATGTAGTGTTCCATGATTCATTGTTTGCGTATAACACCCAGTGCTCCATTCAATACGTGCCCTCCTTAATACCCATCACTGGGTTCACCCATCCCCCCACCCCCCTCCCCTCTAGAACCCTCAGGGTTTTTTTTGTTTTTGTTTTTTAAAGATTTTATTTATTTGACAGAGAGAGACACAGCAAGAGAGGGAACACAAGCAGGGGGAGTGGGAGGGAGAAGCAGGCTTCCTGCGGAGCAGGGAGCCCGATTTGGGGCTCGATCCCAGGATGCTAGGATCATGACCTGAGCCGAAGGCAGACGCCTAACGACTGAGCCACCCAGGCGCCCCAGAACCCTCAGTTTATCTCTCAGAGTCCATAGTCTCTCATGGTTCATCTCCCCCTCCAATTTTCAAATACATTTAGAGGAGCTAAAGGTTATTTATATTCACGATCTGAGGGAAATGACAATTTAGTAGCTCCAAGTAATGGAGACTTTCCTATAATCAAGCCTCTTTTAGAGGATCATGTTGAGGCTGAACTTTTTTTTTTTTTTTAAGATTTATTTATTTGAGAGAGAGAGAGAATGAGCAGGGGGAGGGGCAGATTGAGAGGGAGACAAGTGGACTCCCCACTGAGCTGGGAGCCTGACGCAAGGCTCAGTCCCAGGACCCTGAGATTATGACCTGAGCCAAAATCAAGAGTCTGATGGTTTAACTGACTGAGCCACCCAGGTGTCCCGAGATTGTCCTTCTGATTTTAGGCCTGCAAGACATAAGGTGGGAGTTGAGGAAGAAAAAAAATAGCTTTTCTTAGGGTTGTCAGAACTATAGAATGATTTCAAAACTACTGTTCCTTAATTTGGATTGAATGTCTGTTTTATTTATTTATTTTATTTATTTATTTATTTTTTAAAGCTTTTATTTATTTATTTGACAGAGAGAGACACAGCGAGAGAGGGAACACAAGCAAGGGGAGTGGGAGAGGGAGAAGCAGGCTCCCCACAGAGCAGGGAGCCCGATGTGGGACTCGATCCCAGGACCCCGGGATCATGACCTGAGCCGAAGGCAGTCGCTCAACCGACTGAGCCACCCAGGCGCCCTGAATGTCTGTTTTAAAGGCCAGTCTGCAGCAGAGTAGAAATTTGAAGTCTGAGAGCTCCTTCCTTTTTTTTTCTTGGGCAGGGGATGGGGGTCTGTACTCTCTTAGACATCCATTATTTTCAAGTTAAAGCAGATAAGCTGTGTTTGACTACCCTAAATTCTTCTCATTATTTTAACTAAGTATCTGTTTGCATATAGTCTTTCAGTCACACCAAAGCTACAAATACCTTTTTTTTTTTTAAAGATTTTATTTTTGAGAGAGAGTACGCGTATATGCGCGTGCACACACACAGGCGGGGTGGGGGGCGGGGCGGAGGGGGAAGCAGACTCCCCGCTGAGCACGGCGCCCCCCGCGGGACTGAATCCCGGGACCATGGGTTCATGACCCGAGCCGAAGGCAGACACCTAACCAACTGAGCCACCCAGGTATCCCCGCAATTATCTTGTAAAAATGTAAATCCCTTTCTCACTTTCTCACTTAAATCTTTCCAGTGGCTTTCTACTGTACCTAGGATAAAATATACACTTGTAGAGACGTCTAAGACCCTACATGATCTGACTCTGACTTTGTATCTCTAACCTCATCTGCTACCACACTTCCCCATTCTTACTGTGTCCCAGCTACACTGACCCACTTTCTGTTGCTGGAACATGCCACACTCTTTTTGCCTCAGCACTCACTGTTCCCCTACCTAGATCTTTCTGTAGCTCTTCACATGGCTTCAGCTCATAGCTGAGAGTTTCCTCTGACTTCCCTGCCTCCCTTTCTAAAAGGGCACCCTTACCTCAAAATCACATTTAGGCTCATTCTCCTGGTTTGTTTTGTTTGTTTTCATAGAACTTACTGGTATCTGAAACTATTACGTATTTGTTTTTATGATCAGTCTGCCCCATTGGATGAGCATACAGCTCTTACCTGTCTACTACTTTATATTCAGATTTGATAATAGCGTCTTGCAGTTAATAGGCACTTAATAAGATCAGGTGAAAGAGTGAATGGCTATGGTTAAGCATTTTTGACTTCTTAAAAACTTTACCCTAAAGCAGTGGTTCTCAAAGAAGAGAAGAATTTCTCTTAATCTCTTAAAGGCCACACTTTAAAAAATTGTGCTTATATTTGTAATCAGTGGTCACTGTTGGCTCTCGAGTAATGTTTAAGATTCCTTAGCATCTGATACCATGCAAAAAAATTGCTGAAATTATCTAAAAGGCCATTAGAAGATAATCTAACTAGTGATGACATAGTTTTATCCTACTGCATCCCAAGATAATGAACAAGAGAGGATCCCTGTAGATTCAGTGACTCTGCCACTGAAAGGGAAGGCAGGTGAACATAGAGACTGCTAAGAAGGCATGTGCCATCCGAGGATTAAGAGGAAAGAAGGTACAAAACCTGCCCAGGGACCAGGAAGAGTAGTCAGCTGCTGGGGTAGAAATTCTGTCCGCCTCTTTCTCATTGTTGGCCCTCTATGTAATTCTGACTCGGCCTCTTCTCACATTTAAGCCCTGGTTTCCTTTTGTGTCTGTGTTCAAAGATCACATTTAAGTTTGTACGTTTAAGTTTGACATCTGTTTGAGCTGTCATTTTTTCTTGTTAGGCTGTATTGATAAGTCTTTCTGACCTCCTTGGTGGCCCTTACCGAAATTTAAGCAAAGTGTTTTTGTATCCAGTGCAATGTTTTGAGTTTCCTTTTAGTAGCTCAGAGTGTTGGGTTATAGCATTAGGTGTGACCCTTCTATTCCTTTAAATATGTTCCACTAGAGATAATTGATAGTTCTGTTTGGTTAGTTTATTGTTTTACTAGCATTCACAAAGCCACTTGAACAGTTCTGGACTTAGAATTAAGATAATCGGTGTTTCCTTTTTCTGTGAATAATAGTTCTAACCCTTCCTAAATAAGACAAGTGACTCATCAACCCAGGCTACTTTAAATGCTCTTTATAGACTCTAAAGTCTTGATTTTGTTTCCCAAAAATAAATAGGGACTTGAGCTTTTAATTTAGGACAATAGTTTACTTTTTTTTGCTGGTTTGTTTTAAATTTTGTTTTGTTTTTCAAAAGCACTGATGCATTGCAGGGCAACAGTATCTCTCCAGAGTGTGTGTGTGTTATGCATGTGTATACCTACACATGGATCCAGTGTAATCCTTTGCAAAATATACAGTAGTGGCATCAATCCTTGTCTAAATTCTCTGTGTACTGTAATTCAGATCTAAGATACCAGAGCTACTCATTTGATTCCAGAAGCTGACACTGAGGTAGTTTGTGTTGTGTAGGATT
Organism: Neomonachus schauinslandi; assembly: GCF_002201575.2. Taxonomy (NCBI): domain Eukaryota; kingdom Metazoa; phylum Chordata; class Mammalia; order Carnivora; family Phocidae; genus Neomonachus; species Neomonachus schauinslandi. Next base: position 149,804,420 of record NC_058405.1, read on the forward strand.
GTTACTCCCTTAACGACATTTCATCAAGTATTAGTGTGTGGTTTATACCTACTTTCTTTTTTTTTTTAAAGAATTTATTTATTTGAGACAGAGAGAATGAGAGACAGCATGAGAGGGAGGAGGATCAGAGGGAGAAGCAGACTCCCTGCCGAGCAGGGAGCCCGATGCGGGACTCGATCCCGGGACTCCAGGATCATGACCTGAGCTGAAGGCAGTCGCTTAACCAACTGAGCCACCCAGGCGCCCTATACCTACTTTCTATGTGGCTACCAGCGAGGGCGAGAATTCCTGGCACTAGAAGAGATTAGGGGAGGCTCCATTGAGGAGATACTGTTTGAGCTGGGTTTTAAAAGAAAGGTAGGGTTTCAGAAGGTAAAGATGTGGGGTGGAGGGGCATTACAAAGATGGACTGGCATGGGCAAAGACAGAGGAAAGAAAATACTGTGCATGTTTAGAGAACAATGAGACCAATTTGTTCAGAATTTATGACTGACACCAAGGGCTTCATAAGTAAAACTAGAAAGATTTTAGAATTCTTTGAACATACTGTTTCTTATTTCATTTGAATTACTAATTCTCTATTAAAAGAACATGCTTATAAAGGTAAGCTTAGCACATTATAAATTATAGCAGATTACTAATTACTAGGCCCAAGTTAATGAGAATTTTTTCTTTCATTTTCATTTTTCTAAAATCCTTGACAGTAACCAATTAGCATACGTGCCAAATTGCTGACTTTTCATCTTAAAAAGATAATTTTTGCAGTGAACAAAAAGAAATGTAATGTCCAGTAGATAAAATGGAAATGACATCAGAGATAGACTTGTAAGGGAAAGGAACCTTTTCTTTCCTGCCATTACCAGTGCATTAGGACACACTGACAAAACTAGCACTTTGTTCAGGCGCAGCAAGGTGTGTTCTTGTTGCCAAAGGCTGTAATTTCCTGGTCTGTTTGTGAAGGGTTGGGTAGAAGTTTTAAAATCCTTGTCTAATTTTTTTCCTCTTATTATGTAGCAGGTTGTTCCCCTTAAAGGATAGTTAGCTATGTATTTGATTGCTTTTGTTTTGTTGTTATTGTTTAGTATAGGATACTTATTGTAGTGAAGTACTCAGGATAATCTGTTGTCCTTAAATAATGCCCCTTCCTACAGCGAATGTTAGACATTAGGAAACAGAGAGATTTTGACCTTTCTATAATTCTGAGAATAATGAAGTAGACACAGAGGAAAAAGCCTGCTAGCTTGGGAAGGCTGTAGGGTAACCCATCACTTGGAACGAAGCCTCTAAGGAAGGTGCCTCTTCAGCCCTGTATGTTAGTAAGCGACGTTTGGGAATATTTCTCCTGTCCGGGCCGGATGAATAGCTTGTCCACCTGGAATACAACCCTTGGTGTGGATCCACTTTGAGCTAAAATGAAAATGAATTATGTTTGTTGTTTTCTTTTTCATCAGAGACCTCAAATCTAGCTTGGGGACACTTGCAAAAATAACTTTTTTATTGAATCTGTTAATGCCTGTCCCTGCTAGGCGTTTGAAATTCATTATCACAAACCTTGTTTATCCTTATATGGAGGCTTTAGGATTTCCATTTATAGCCAAAGAGACACCCAGAGAGTCTCAGTGACTCGCTCAAACTGCCACATTGCTCTCCGGTGGCAGAGCCAGGCCTTCAAATCTAGGTCTGACTCCTAAACTGCAAAGCAGTACCACCTTCCCCCTTCCTGATGAGCATTCATAGAGCACCTTCGGTGTAAGAAACGCTATTAGGATAATACCTTTTATCCTGCTAGCAGGGTGTGGAAGGCCAGGTATGTGCAGAAATGATAGTCTTTAGGAAAGTGGGAGAGAGGGGCAGTTAGCAATTTCTGTTTCAAGGAGGCATATCCAAGCAATTGTTAAGTTTTGAGTGGGAAGTTTAACCATATACAAAATATATTTAAATATAAGACATTGCCATTTGACAGACTGATTGTTTAGAATGAGGAGAAGCACGGTGTTGGGAAGATAAACAGTAAATCAAGAAAAATTAGTTTGATTATACCTATGAGAATATATTTAAGACAGCTTGACAACTAGTTAAAGGAGATAAAAACCAGCACCCAAAGTCCCTGGCACTCATGCCTTTTAAAAATATTAATTAAAAGTGGATTCAGTTGACAGCCTTTATTTTTCATTAAGAACATAATGTGTTCTATGAACAAATCCTGTCATTACCTTCCGTGTTTGTAGTAGTATCTTGGAAGAGAGGAAGAATATGTCAGAGAACCCGTCTTGGGACTGGCCACGGAGTTGACTAAATGGGCTGTTGCTGTTCAGATCTCATCTGTAGGTTTTCTTCATTCACTGAAATTGCTGGAGACTAGGCAGAGAGATGGAAGGTGACAGCATTCTTGATCCTGTGTGGGCTGGGAGTGCAAAGCAATCAGAGATAACTGGATGAAAGAAATGCAGTTTGTTAATAGAGACCAGAAAGTCAGAGAATTGGGGCTTGAAGAAGACAGACTTAGAGGAAACATCTGCTAGCAGTTCCCGTGGGGTGGGGGTGGGAGAGGGAGGCAGGGGGAGGGAAAAGGGTCAGAACATCCACCTACGCTGTTACCAAGCTTGTTGAAAGAAAGCTGCTCTAATTTGATGTAGACTCTTCCCCTCTGGATCAGAAAAACAGAAGCATTACAATCTATTCATATAGAAAGTGTGAGTAAAAAAAAAGAAAAGAAAAGAAAATGCACGTGTGAGGCTGAGAACATCTGCTGGAACAAGCCATTTTAAAGACAGCTAAGCAGTAGCTTAAAGCAGCTTGCTGGTATTTGGGGGCAAGGTTGAGGAGGAATGGGGGTGGAGACCAATGGGATGAGAGTAATTAGGTCATGAACAGCATCCCACCCTGTGTCTTTCATTTTCTCAGTGCTCAGAATCAGGATCTCACCAGTAAGGGAACACTGTGATTAATGGCAGTAGCCAAGAATATGACATGAAGATAAATTGCTCATAGCATGGTACAGCTGGTTCTTGGGAAAAAAGCTTGAGAGACATATAACAAAAGTCCTGCACCAAACATCATGTGAAAGAGACCAGTTTCTTGGGAATGTTCTCACTCTTCTTTCTAAGCCATATGTTTTGGATACCTGAAAACATAGGTCATGAAGTGATAGCTACTCAGTCCTATAGTTCGCCCGTAATGAACCATCAAAGACTGTGGGAGCAAATCAGAATGACTCATGTACTCGGTTTCAGAGAGATCACCGATTAGTTGGATATGGTAGTTTATTGCTCTTTGCATGTTTTTACTTCTCTTTATTAATGAGGAGCAGTGTCCGTTTCCCAAAAACTTTCACATGTAGATTTTGAAGTTCCCCCTTCCAGCTTTTCCATATTCTCATGGTTAAATAATCCTTACAGTGGTGCCACCATATGTTTGTATAGCAATGTGCACTTTTCCAAGAGTTACCATTTGCATTACTGCATTTAATCCCCACGAATCTCCAATGGGTGGATAAAGCAGATGGTTTAATCTCTGTTTAAAAATTGGGAACACTGGAAATAATGAGGTTAACTTTCCTGCCTGGGATCACACATCTAGTTCTTGACACAGAAGACTAGATCGCTCTTTCTTCTGTAAGTTCCTTTGAAAACAGCCCTGGCATATTGGAGGTTCTGGCCTGGGCACACTTCACCCAGGGCTCGTTGAAAAGCCAGAACTACATATTGTCCCCCGCACATTCAGATTGGGTTTTCAGAAATGCAGATCTGGTTCGTTTCTTCCCTGAGACCTGCAGTGGCTTCTCTTTGAATTTAAGATAAAAATCGACAATTCTTAACATGGCTTACAAGGTCTCTCAGAATTTGGCCCCGCATATCCAACTTCTCTCACCGCTCCCTCTTTCTCAGTATATTCCCTCTGTTAGCTATATTAAATATTCTCCAGCTTCTCAGGTGTGTTGTCCTGTTCTTTTTGCCTCTGGCTTTTATATGCTGCTCTCTTTCCCTAGAGAATCCTCTTCTTTCAAGTCTCAGCCTAGACATCTTGCCCTCTTAGAAGACTTCCTGACACACTGTCCTCCACTATGCTCTGGATCTCCGTGTCCTTTTCTCTCTCTAGATTGTTTGTCAGAAGGGCAGGAGTCATTGACTACCCAGCATTGAGTACAGAATCTAGAACCTATTAGGCAAATGAGAGATTTTTGGTGAGTGAATAAACAAGTATTTCCAGATTTCCGTTGTTCTTTCCAATAGAACTGTTCCTTACCAATATGGTCAAAATTTTCTTGCTCGTTTTAGTGTTAAATACCCAAGATGTCTTATACTATGTAAGTAATCTCTAAGATAGCTATACTACGTAAATATCCCCGAAATTTATCTTATTCCCCCTGTATCATAGAGATGCAGTAGGTCACTTATAGCATGCTATCTATTTTACTATGATTAAATCTGGTAGCTTTGTTATTATTATTTTTTAGATTTTATTTATTTATTTGACAGAGACACAGCGAGAGAGGGAACACGAGCAGGGGGAATGGGAGAGGGAGAAGCAGGCTCCCCACTGACCAGGACCCTGGGATCATGACCTGAGCCTAAGGCAGACGCCTAATGACTGAGCCACCCAGGCGCCCCTAAATCTGGTAGCTTTAAAGGGGAACTTAATAAATATCAGTAACAAACATTTATTGGGTAATATCTATGTGCCAAGCATTGTGCTAAGTGTTCTTCATGAATTTTTTGGTTCCTTAAAATGGTTCTAAAGTTAGTTGAGTAGACACAGAAAGATGAAATAGTCTGTCCAGTATCACAGTAAATAAGTAGTAGAATTGGGTTTTGAACTTAGTGTAAATCATAGAGTTAAACCAGTTCAGCTTATGAAAAATCGAGCTGTAAGAGGTGTGCCTCTGTTTCCTGCTGTGAGTTTTATAAATTCGGTAACTCTGGGATTTTATAGTTTGAGCAGAGGCTTTGAAGCCAGTGTCCATAGCAGTAAAATGGGAGGAACCTAGGGTTGTCTATGGTGGGGATTAAATTAGATGATAAGTGTAAAACACAGAACATAGTTGGGAACTGGGGGTACATGGTAGTCACCTGGAAAATGATAGCTTCTCTGCTTTTCCAAGTGTTCTCCTAGCTTCCCTCGTTGAACAACCCTAACAGATAGGTGCTCTTCACTTAAAGGAGAGACTGCTAAAGAGAAAGTTAGATTTGTAGGTCTAAATAAGTTCTTAGAGAAACATGGAATGACTAAACAAGTGTCCTTTTCACTTAGATTTAGATTGTATCCACGTGTATAAAGTTCATACTAGCTCAGTTAATGATTATATTCCATACATTGCTCTGAGTCAAAGGTCCTTGGTCTTGTGGGGGCCTAGAAAGGTAACTATTTTCAATACTTTAAAAATGCTGTTTGGGGTGCTTGGGTGGCTCAGTTGGTTGGGTGTCTGCCTTTGGCTGGGGTTGTGATCCCGGGGTCTTGGGATCCCCACGTTGGGCTCCCTGCTCAGCGGGGGGTCTGCTTCTCCTTCTGCCCCTCCCCCTGCTCGTGCTTGCTCTCTCTCTGGTGCACGCACACACACACTCTCTCAAATAAATAAATAAATAAGTAAATGCTGATTGTATGTTGGCCCACCATAAAGCTACATAAGACTATCTCAAGATGTCAAATTTATTTGCCCTGACTCTATTTCATTTCATGTCTTTGAATTTAAAAATGGCAAATTATTACTTAAGAAATGAATTTTGGTAGAGGAAATCTTTGAAAACAAGAGATCCACAGTGGAGAAATAAGACCCTGATGGGGGAGAAACTCTTGAATCAGTATCTCTTATTTCAAATAAGATAAAATATTTTGTTATTATTACATCTCTTTCTGCTATGTTAGTATAAGAGCTTTGGTTTTTAGTGATTTACCCTTTGCTACAAATATATAGCTCATGAAACTAGGGGAGAAATATTTTGGAGGTCAGTGACCATTTCTGTGAGGAGTCCTTTAATGGTTTTTAGTAAAGTTGCTAAAACAACGCTGTTGTGATGTTTGTCGATATAAATTTCGTGTGAAGCAATAAATGAGCAAAAAAACCACATAACAACCTGTAAAAAGTAGTAGATGGAGTGGCTCTTATATATATAAAGTATAGAATGAAAATCATTTAAGTTGATGTATTGTCCAGGAGGAGAGTGCCCCAAGTAAGCTCTGTTTAATGTAAGAAGTTAGTATGTATTGATACACTTACTTAGCAGTGAGTACATGCTAAAGGCCGTCTCTTACCTGCTTCTCACAACAACCCTAACTGATAGGTGCTCTTCTCTGTATTTCTCATATGAGGAGACTAACGTTCTAAAAGGTTGAGTTACTTCTCCAGTGTTAACTAGTAAGTGGTAGAATTGGAACATGAGTGCAGGTCTTTCTTCCTTTCTTCTTCCTCTTTTTTTTTTTTTTTAAGATTTATTTATTTGAGAGAGAGAGAGAGTGTGTGTGTGTGAGCAAGCGGTGGGGGGACAGGGACAGGGAGAGGGAGGGAAAGAGAGAGAGTCTTGAAGCAGACTCCCTGCTGAGCAGGGAGCCTGACGCAGGGCTCGATCTCGTGACCCTGAGATCATGACCTGAGCTGAAATCAAGAGTTGGCTGCTTAACCAACTGAGCCACGCAGGTTCCCCGAGTGCAGGTCGTTCTAATTCAGATCCCCATTGCCTGTCATATGAAATGTTGGAAGGAGAAATGACAAATCAGCGTGGAAGAATTCTTCAGAAATTCAGGTTGGGATTATTGGGTAGCACTTTGAAGAAAATTTACATTGGTTCTTTATCACATTACATATAACAAAATAAATTCCTGATGGGTTAGAGAGTTAAATTTAAAAAACAAAGCAGACAGGTAAAGCTTTATAATACTAGAGGGTAGATTTGAGCATTTATCAAATCTCTAAAGAATGCCTTTCTGAAGCTTGTAGTGATAGAAGAATTTACAAAATAGGAGTATATAAAACTACAATATACAAAATTAAAAAATTTTTGAATACCAATTCAATTAAGAAAAAAACAGCACCCAGTGCTGGCAAGAAAAACTTATGGTCTGATTAACCAGTAAAGGCTCTTAGGGGAAGTAGTGAATATTCATAAAAATGTTCATCCCTTTGCAGTAATTGTACTAGGAATCTACTGTACTAGGTAATCTAAGCTATGGAAAATGCTATTTCTATGAAAATACTTTTGCAGTGTTTTTCAACCCAAAAATAAGAAAAAGAATCTAAATGTCCAATGTGAAAATAGTGATTATTACTAGTTGAACCACTAGATGAAATGCTGTATGAAACGTTATATAACCACTATTAATGCTCATGAAGTCTGCATTCTCATGTAGATGTGTCTTATTATCTTTTTCATTTATATTTTTGGTGAGGTTACAACTGTAGAAATAAGGTAATTGTACCATAAAAGACTGAAAGGAAGGAAGTATTGTACATTAAAATCTTAATCATGATTACTTGGGCAGTAGGATTAAAGCGGGTTTTTTTGCCCTGTTTTCTGAGTTGTTGATATTTTATTTACAAACTCTAAGTAAAAAGGACTTTTATTCTTTGACGCATAGGATGGATTTCCAGATTTCCAGGACTCCGTGCAAACGCTCTTCCAGCAGGCTAAGGCTAAGAGTGAAGAACTCACTGCTCTCAGTTCACAGGTGACGTAAACCACCAGTTAACATTTCATAATAATATCTGTAGATTGAAAAATAAATGGGTGCTTCAGCTAGCTTCAGTTTTAAGCATCTGAGGGCGGGGTTTATTTCTGGTTGTTTTTGAAATGTCATCTGATCCACAGCTGTATCAACAAGATAGCAATAACAACATAGTTTGATTTGGTTATGAGCAGAATCTGATATAGTAATACTTATTCTTTGTAGTTTTGTAGGAAGAAAGATTCTCTACTTAAGAAAACTTAAAAGAGGGGCGCCTGGGTGGCTCAGTTGGTTAAGCGACTGCCTTCGGCTCAGGTCATGATCCTGGAGTCCCGGGATCGAGTCCCGCATCAGGCTCCCTGCTCAGCAGGGAGTCTGCTTCTCCCACTGACCCTTCCCCTCTCATGCTCTCTGTCTCCCATTCTCTCTCTCAGATAAATAAATAAAACCTTTAAAAAAAAAAAAAAAGAAAACTTAAAAGAAGCAATTTGATACCAGGAAGAAAGCCATGTTGACAATGGCTGTGTGTAATACAACTCTGAGATAAAATAGTACTAGTTCTCAATAAAACATTATTCATTGGCATTGTAGCTATCGTTAAGTCATTTTGATTCATGTATGAGAAAAAATTCTTACCTTAATATGTACCTTCAGGGGCTTTTGCTATTATTTAGTTGTTGTATCCTGAAATTACTTTTAAAAAGTCATTTCTACAAATACCACCTTTTAGCACTATAAGTTTTATTCCTCTTGATCTTCTGCCTGGCGACTGCTCTTGGTCAAATTCAGTAGTGCCAAGTTTTGTTTTTTTCTTCTTAAGAGGATGAAAAATATACTTCCTCCTTAGAAATCTTACTGACATTTTATGTAAGTTCAGATGAATTGCTTCTGATTCAATTATTTAAGTTCAAATGAATTGAAATTACAGCTCCTTTTGATCTGGTTTATGTACATTCAGAAAAATAGTGTAAGCTTTTATCCTATTCCATGAATTAGTATTTTTCACTTACTGATTTTTACTATTGTGAATCAGGATTTTTTGTAACTAATTTTATAGAGCACCTTCCTTGTACTACTCTTTTATATGGCATGCAGTGATTCATATCTGCATTTTGACTATTAACCTCCTTGGCAAAATATCACAAATGCACTGATTTGAATATCACAGATAAGTGATTTAGAGCAGTACATAAAGAAGGAACTTACAAAACACATGCAAAGATGAATTTCTATTTACTTGTGTATTTTAAACGTGTCTTTCTATGATTGGTTGGGAAATACTGCAGTTTCATTCCATGATGAAGGGGAAGAGTCTCGTTGGCACTGGTGTTTTTCCTTCGTAATTTGCATTGTTTGATTTTGGTGGGAGGGGTGTTTGGCTTGTCCTTCTAGACAGCCATTTTACACCTTTTCTCCCCCAACATACTGTCATCCTATCAGAGTATGTGTAGTGCCAAATCCTAAAATAAAAATGCCAAGATCTCACCCTGTGTGTTAGAAGCAGTTTGTGGCAGATGTTGCTGTTGCTCTGAGGTTCTTTTTAAAAAATATATTTTAAAGGACTCAGTACTTCGGGAAACAAAGCTAAGGTTATTTTGCCTTTGAGCTGAAATGGAATTCTCTTTAAAGGATCAGCAGGAGGATTTTTTTTTTTTTTTTTTTCTCTTGCACAGAATCCAACATTTTATGTTTTAACATGATGATATAGACATCTAAGCGTATTTATGGAACGTGTATACCACATGAAGTGTGAACTAATTTAATGAATACTAAATATATTTGCTGGAGTCTGAAATTGGCATCTTTAAACCATTAAAAAAACTGTAGAATGTTTTAGTTCCTGATTTTATTTTTGCTTTACTTACTAGCAGCCTGAAAAGGTGATGGCAAAGCAGATGGAGTTCCTTTGCACCCCAGCTGGCTATGAGAGACTGCAGCATGCTGAGAGGAGGCTCTCAGCAGGACTCTACAGGCAGGCCTCAGAAGAGCACAGCCCGAACGGCGTGGCTTCTGACAACTCGGAGGGGCAAGGTGGATCTTAGATGGCCTGCGCTTTGTGAGCCAGTGACTCTGTGCACTGTACAGAGAAACAAAAGTTGGCTTATTTTTAAATCCTGATATTTTATAGAGATTATGTTATACATTCCCTATAAAAATTCGTTTTTCAGTTGTCTCTTTTTCAAAAAAAGGAAAGGATTCATCCTGCAGATTCAACTAGCAAAAGTTTTGGGGTTTTTTTGTTTGTACGTTTGTTTGCTTTTTTACCTTATTATCCCTAAACTAGTTGACACGTGCAGTTGACCCGTATTTTGTACAGGGTGAGTGGGAATGGGACGTGTAAACAGTATAGATCCTTTTCCCCAAAGAAACTGATGCCATGGGAGACGTTTATCAGTTTTTAAAAGATCACAGCTTCATATTTTCTTTGATTTCAAAAACAAATTTGTCTATGAAGTTTATAACATTTGGTCCCTACGAGAATACAGTAACCGCTTCTAAAGTACTGTGACAAGAGTAGAGAGGTTTGTAGAGATGGTGTAAGAATGGAGAGACTTGCAGAAATTTTGTGTTCTTTCAGGCTTTAGGTTGGCCTACAGTCCCTATGAAACTATATTTGGTGTGGTACGTTGGAAACTGTTTAAACTCTTAAGTTTAGAAAGCTGTGATTCATGAATATTTTTATCATTTAAAAAATTATTTTCATTTTTTTGTATTGACAAATGAAGAAAATCTCAAGTCATTGTCATTTACTCATAGTCTCTTCCAGTGTGCCAGGCATGCTTCTAGGCACCACAGATGGATCAGGGACGTTAAGTCCCTGCTGGCTTGGAGCTTACACTCTAGTAGAAGAAGATGCACAGTATATAATATAGAAATATATCCTCCAGTTTCAAGTAGTGATGGGTGTTTGAAGAAAAACAATTTTGTGTAGGACCTTCTTGTTTTACATATTACTGTTAAACTTTTCTAGAGAGTGGCTATCATTGTCAAAAAAAAAAAAACCAGATTTCTTTCTAAGTGAGAATACTATCTTTACAAGCATTCTCCAAGTGTAGGGTAAAATATGTCAGCAGATCAGAGTGCTGGAGGAGAAGCGCATTCTTCCTTTTTAAAAATATTACAGAAACTGTTTAGTTGAGGTCTTGTTTAACTTCTCTAGTCATTGTTGACAGTTAAGAGTTAAGAAGCAAAAGTAAAATTAATGAAAGACTAGATGACTCTAATTTGTGAAACCAGGATAATGTCATGTGGGGTGGCAGTGTGCTAAGTGTGTGGATTTAGGTTTATGACAGAGAAGGTGATTTGGCATATAAAGTGTTTTTACCATATCTGTGCTATTTCTGTCTTCATGGATTTGCCATAGGTTTTGTTGTTTAGTAATAGGCAATTGCTTGAAGCCAACTCTGTCTCTCTAGTACTTGTTACTATGTGTTAATGTCTTGGTAAGCTGTGCACTGGTAAGAAAATGCCTTACAGAGGGGATGTATTCTATGTCAGAGTTGGAGTACTAACTGGAAATCTCAGTCTTTTGTTTAGTTCATGTTTCACTCTGAAAAATGTCCTGGGAGAATTGTAAACCTTGGAATTAGCATGAATTGCCATTTCCTTCCTAAATTATTATTTAAAATATTTCTCTAGCTTTTATTTAAATTCTTCACTGCCTGTTGGCTTTTCCTTACTCCTTTCCTAAGGAGTGTTCAGGCAATTTGTGAAAACTTATTTTTAAGAAAAATCATAGTATGTTTTTAATATTAATCAGATTGCTTTTTTTTTTTCCCTTTTCTTTAGGAGAAAGACCTTTGAATCTCCGAATGCCTAATTTACAGAACAGACAGCCCCATCATTTTGTGGTGGATGGAGAGCTGAGTAGACTTTACTCCAGTGAGGCGAAGTCCCAGTCGGGTAAGAATATGGGATGTGATTAGAGAGAGTGACACTTGAATAAGACATCTTTAAATTCTATTTTCTGACCTCCCACTATCTCCACTCCTCCTTCCCCCGACTCCCAGCCAAAAAAAAGGGTCATTACTAACAATGTTACTAGTCAGTTTTTCTCCCCTTGGAAATAATAGATTGCCATAATAATGGCCAGTCCTTTTTAGAACATGGTATTCCAAAGAATTGACAGGGAAAAAACTCATGAAGGATGATACTATTTTGATTAGCTATTACACAAATGGTGCCTTTCATATAAAATTTTAAACCAAATAATACATGGCTGATTTGAGTCATGTAATTGCCTTTTTCCAGCCTTTCATACTGTGAAATTGATAGATTACATGTTTGCTCTCACACTAAGACAACCTTGTATACCAAAATCTAAACTTTTCTTGCAGATGCATTTTGGGGATGATATTTATATTTCAGAAGTAAACAACTCCATAAAACGATAAGCTGTTCCTTATTATAGTTCGATATTTGACCATTTTTCCCCAAGAAAAAGTGAGTTAGACAAAGTATTAGAGAGCAGCACCGTTTGGAAGTATCTGGTATCGGGGCGCCTGGGTGGCTCAGTCGTTAGGCATCTGCCTTCGGCTCAGGTCATGGTCCCGGGGTCCTGGGATCGAGCCCCGCGTCGGGCTCCCTGCTCTGCGGGAAGCCTGTTTCTCCCTCTCCCACGTCCCCTGCTTATGTTCCCTCTCTCGCTGTGTCTCTCCCTGTCAAATAAATAAAAGTCTTAAAAAAAAAGTATCTGGTATCATTCCATCTTTGAGTTAAAGTAGCTTTAGGAGTCACTTGAACGCTGTTGCTTCATCTGTAAAATAGACATAATTTCTACTGCGTAGAATAGTTACGAGTATTAAACAAGGTAGCACATATGAATTGCCTAGCTGATAGGAATTCAGTAAACGGTAGCTACTATTTTTATACTCTTGCTAAATTTTGCCGAGAGTAAATTCATAAATGGAACTGCTTAATTTCAGATAAGCTATTAGTTTTGGTTACACTTTTAGAATCCTTTTCAAAGTGTACGTGTGTATGCAGACGTGTGTGTGGATAATGTATCTTCCAGTATTAGTACTTTACATAAGTATTACATTTTATTGTCATTCTGCAGTGTTTTTGTGAGGTTGAAATAACTATACTCACATAACTCCAAGAAATGAATCCTTATGAAAGTAGTCTTCATTCTTTGATCCCCATTTCTCCCGCCCTAACGTGTGGCTAGAACTTTTAATAAGAGTTCCATGTTTGAACATTGAAGATGTTTTCTGTGTCATTTTTTACTGATAGTAATTAAATATTTTAGCTAGTAACTTTGTTGTCGATGCATGACCAGTTTTATTTTACATATTTTTTTATCATGCTGAACCAAGCATTAAAGAAAAACATGGTCTATATGCTAAGTGTTTTTTCGTGCCTTTCATGATTTAACTCTCATGCCAGCCTATATAGATACTATCCCCATTTTATAGAAGAAGAAAGACATTAAGGCCTAGAGAGGTATGTAAGTTGCCTGGAGATGTACACAGCTAGTAATTGGCAGAGATGGGATTTAAATCCAGAATCCAAGCTCATAACTGCAACTCTATAAACATAAAATTTTTGTATGGAATTACAGAATTATGAATAGTTGATACTGTTTGCTATGGAGTTTGGGGGTTTGTTTCATGAGTTGGAATTTGTGTTTTGTGATCCATTGATTTAAAGTATCAACACACTTTGTGTTTTCATTTTTATGCAGAGAATCTTGGGATTTTAAAAGACTACCCTCACTCAGCTTTTACTTTAGAAAAGAAAGTTATCAAAACAGAGCCTGAAGATTCAAGATAGCTGTGATTCTCCCACTGTTCTCTGGAAATGGCACTCAATTTAAGGATAATGCTCCATCATAGAAATAAGCCTTAATAACCAACGTTGCCTCATTCAGCTCAAACAGATTTCATAGCCAAAGCATAAGGACTGATTCGTAGTCTGCGGAAACCAGGAAGACAAAACAACAGCCACAAAAGAGAAAATTGAGAGAATGTTGCAGTCTGTAACAGAAATACTGATCCATTCATATTCCTGTGTAAGTTGTTTTATGTGGAAAAGCTTACAAATTAATATTGTAAGCATTCATTATTTAAGAATGTACGATGTATTTGTGTAATTTATAGAAGTAAAATCTAGATGTGGAGACATGTTTGGTCCAATAAATGTGGATACAGTTTTATTTTACTTGAAACTTCACTGTCTACTTTAAGTGTGTTTAGCATAAATATTATTATATGTTAGAGTTTAGAATCTTTGCAGTCGTAAAGAAAGTTTAAGTGATGTAGTTATTGGCAAGGTTGCAGTGACTTTGAAAAAAATGGAAAGCAAATGCTCAATTTAAACCAAGGAAAATATTGTGGATTTAATATTGGATAAAACTGATTTTGTTTAACAGGAAATGTGTCATTTTTAGTAGTAAAATGTCACTTTTGCTGGCTCAGTCAGGCGCATTTATGTAATTAATAAATACTAAAGTAAAGTTAAAAAATGAGCAATAGAGTAGAAAATCTCTCTTAGTTGATGAGGGTTGCATCATATCATTATCTCATAATAAAAATAGGAAGCTATTCCTTGGACAGAGAACTTGAAACAGGTGAACTGATGTATAAAAGCCGTGACTTAAACATTGCTGTTTAAGAATGTGTTAAATAGATTAAGACATAGTAAGTTAACCCCAAATGTGATAAGGATGGTGACTGTTAAAAAGGCTATAATTATATAGTAGAGTAAGAACCATTTTATATCTAGAAATTCTTGATGTCCTGGATGGAGTCAGAGAAAGTAGGCGGCTCTCCCTTGGGGAATGTTTTCCCATCCAGACCATCCAAGTGTGGACAATCACCTCTTCCACATTTGCAGGCATAATTCTGTGGAGGTCTAGTTGACACCTGGATTCATTATTTATTTTACAGTTTTGTATACCTTTCATATTTGTGTATGCAGTTTTTTCTTAAAATTAATTTTAGCTTGAAAGTATATTTTAATTCCTTCCCCCTATTTAATAAATGGGCTCCGTGCATATTTATGGGGGTGTACTTAAATGTTAATAATGTCCTTGCATACTTATGAGAATTTCACATTGGAATCCATAGTTAAAAAAAATACCGTTTCTACCAATTTACATTTTTTCCTTTTGGTTAAGAGAAGACATTTGACAACTTTACCTACTTCCTCCAGATTCATCTAAACCCAGATATTGCTGAGAACAGCATCCTGAGTTGGAATATGTGGTGTTTTTTTGTTTTTAGTTCTGCTCTAGGTCATAACTGTAAAAAATATTAAGTCATAATCTGTTATACTAAAATTCATCAGCCAAATGTTAGATGAAACGTCTGGACTGTAGTCTCTGATCACTGTCACATATATAATTGCTTTTTTATTTTGATTTGTAGAATAGCTTTATAGTAGAAACACCAGTAAACAACTTTTATACTATTGAAAGGCTCTTTTCCCTACCTAAATGTTTTAATTGTACCATAGTGTTTTGCCCACTGAAGAAGCTTTTTATGGACCTTGCAACTTTGTTGCTAGCTTAAGGTTGATTATTGTGGTTGTATTGTTCACTGTGTGTAGAAATAGTATGAGTACGATTTAAATAGATTGTTCAGTTTTTAATATTAGCCATAGAACTGGTTAGTATCTCAGTAGTTTCATGAAACGTTTCCTGTATTCTAATCTATTTTGAGAAATTTTGTGGGTTTTTTTTTTAATTGTGTCTTACAGTTCAAGTTTGTAGATTTTAATAAGCAACAATTTTTAAAGATGTGGTAATCTTCCAGTTAATATTTATCCGTCTTTCATGGCCCCACAAACTGCATCTTTAAATCCATAAATAAGTTTCCTTAAGTATCACACTTTCCTGGTCTTTCAAGCTTAATGATAAGGGGGAAGCACAAGAAAAATTTCAGTAGAATACAGTTTTTATTTTGTAAACACTAATGTATTAAATTTGCTATACATTGAAGCAAATAATATATATTTTTATTTGAATTGTATATATGAATTGGATGTTATAACTAGTTGATTTTTTCATTGTGTTAGAGGTATTTTCACTGAACAAGGTCAATTGGTTACCTCAGTATTACAGCCAATATAGTCCAAGGGACCATTTCTCCCCAAGTCTGTGTTGTACTTTATTATGTGAAGTCTGCGTTTCTGTGACTCTTAAATCTGTTGGTGAGGTGGGACGAGTGCACTTGCTTCCTGTGGCAATAAAGATTTTCTGTGCCTCACACACTTATGTGTATATAACTTTCTGCAAAGCACTTTTCACAGTAGGTGATACTAGCCTCCCCTCTCCGATTATTTGGGCTGGGCTCGGGTGTAAGGGGCCGGGCCCAGGACTTAAGTCTTAGGACAAAATATTACTATCAGCTACCTTCATTTCTAGAAAGTTATTTGGCAAACGTACTCAGTTGACTCTGGTCTGTCGGGGGATGGGGTTTGGTTTATATTCTCACTTAAAAGAGGTTTACAAAGACATTGTAAAAGCTATCCACCATATCTAACCAACTAAATTAATAAAAGGAACATTAGGATTTAACATTTATATTAATATTTGTAAACTGTTAATGCGATGTGGCCTCAGTATTACAGCTAATTATAGGATATTGAGCTAACCTATGGTAGAGAATGAGCAAAAGCTTTGCAATGAAGTTTTGTTTTTTGAGAGAGTGAGATCGAGAGCCGGGGGGAGAGAGGGAGAGAGAATTTAATTAGGCTTTGTGGCCAGTGAGGAGCCTGACTTGGGGCTCGATCTCACGACCCTGAGATCATGACCTGAGCTGAAATCAAGAGTCGGATGCTTAACTGACTGAGCCACCCAGGCGCCCCTGCAGTGAGGTTTTAATTGATGCATTTGGTAGATTAGTGAAGCGCTTCATGGGGTCCCAACACTGTGCTAGATGGTAGGGTGAGGGTGGAGGCCACAGAGGAAACGTAAGGTGTGATCCTTGCCCTTTGTGAATCCAATACCTAGTTGAATGGGAACTAATACCACTCAGATAAAATACAAATTTCAATGTTACAGACTTGGAATGAATAAGGAGCTGACATTTTAAGTGTATTCTGTGTTCAGTAGGCACTGTGGTAGTAGGCACTTTACAGGTGAAAGCAAACATTAGCCTGAGATGCAGAAGAGATCAGCCAGAACTAGAATAGTTAACAGAAAGAAGTGAGATGTGCTAGAAAAACATAGTGGTAGTGCATTTCTTTCACTTTGAGGCCACTCAAAAATTATTAGTCTTAGCCAGTTAGATCTGCTTGCCAGGATAAGAATTCTTTTTGATGTCCCACTGAACCTGTCAAAAGGCAGAGGGGGGAAATGTGCTTTTTCATTGTCCTTAATTAGTAAGACCACTTGGGTAAAAGCTTAGGATTTGGTGATTATGGGGCTACTGGCACCTAATGTGTGTTTACAATTATAGTTGTTGGTATTTAAGACTTAAAACCTAAATAAGCATGCAAGGAATTTTCTCACCTGTAGTCTGCTCACTTGGTTACTCAAATGTTAAAGTTACTGACACGATACCTCTTTTGCTTGTAACTTCACTTAATACTGCACTGAGTCTTCAAAAGAAAATCAAGGTATTAACCTAATGAAACTAGGACATCTGTCTCTTATAGGAAATGAATTTGGTAGTAAACATCTAAGTTAGAATTGAGTAAATGTTTTATGTTTGTAAAAGCTTAAAGCATATAACCAAATATGGTAGCTGCTATTCAACTAAAAACCACCTTATGGTCCAGTGGTGTGCATGGGTGTTGTTTCAGAGAAGCCAAGCTTATTTATTCATTATTATCTGTGGGTGTCCTCATAAATGAGATTCTCAAATGGGCCTCCAAAATTAATAAAAGAATGATCCAATGTCCAGAAATTTGTTTTTATTGTAAATATGTTTAATCTTTAAAAAAAAAACAAACAACTTACTGTTAACTATTTCCTTACTGACTCTGTAAGATCATTCTTATTTTACAAAGAAGTGATCAAAAACTAAATGCTAAGGCTAGGATTTTTTTTTACTTTTTGTGTGCAGTGGTTAAAGCTTTAAAACCTCTGACTTCGTTTCTACTGACCTATGAATATTTAAAAAAAAAATACCTTGAAGGTCTTTTTATTTTTTGTATGCAGAAAAAGCTAATCAGAAATTTGTTTTTTAAGTTGAACTTGCAAATCTTTATCAGTTTAGCAAATCACTTTTAAGGGAACTATGAACAATGATTGGTTCTATTTACAGAATTGGTTAACTAAGCTCTTTTATTTCTTTATTCTTTAATATTCTCCCTGTCTTTTAAAGGCCACAAATTTTTTAAGTACTAAAACAGCATCCTATTGAATTTTGGGTCTCCTGGTTGTATCTATTTGGTCACAGTTTCCAAGGTTATTCTTCTGACCACTAAATATCTCCTTCCAACATATTACTCCAATAATGTTAAAGGTTTAGTCTTTATAAGTTCATCTTCAATTAAAGGAAATGTTTATAGCAATTGGATAAAACCCTCAAACAAGGAACATCAGAAATGAATCACATAAAATACTAATCTTAGGGGTTTTTTTTCAACATAACATGAAATGTTTAGTTATGATCCTTTTTCCATTGTATTCTTTTTTTCCCATTTTATTCTTATTGCCTGATTCCAGACACTTCAGTGAGAAATTGCCTATTTAATTTTTTTACTTTATTAGACAACTGCTATTTAAGTTTTCCAGTGTAACTTCTCCAAAAAAAAATGACTTCTTCACAAACTCAGAGTTAATTGAATGCTGCCATCAAACATGTTCCAAAATGCAGATGAAATAAATATAACACTTGTTCAAGATAAGATGGTAGTGCTATACAAATGTTGACCTCAGCCCAAGAATTTTCCTTACCAACTTATGAAGAGTGGCAAATTTTATGAATGTCCTGATAATCCAAACAATTTGGTAAACAGCCTGGTTTTACTGTGGGTGAGCACCAATGATGGTGTAAGTTAGATTGTGCTTCATATTTACACATTCTGAAACTTTATGAGTCATCTTTGCATTAAAAGTTTGCACCTCATAAATTTATGTTTAAAGTGCCATGTTCGACACCCACACGCAATCCTAAGCAAGCAAGGCCATTGTCAACAACTGTCACAGATACCCTCTGCTGACAGGTCACTTAGGCTCAAGTACGTAGGAAGATATTTAAGTAGTGCATATGTAGGTGGAATCTTACCGGGAACTGGCTCAGCAGAAGCATTTTATAATTTTCTGAGACTCCCTACCACCCTCAACTGTGAACTGTTAAACCAGACACCTGTGGTCTAGCCCCACCCTCTGCTATTTATCGTCCTTCCCAGAAGACTGTGATTTCTTTGGTAGCATATTATACTGTAGGGCCCTTCAGAGCCTCATCATTTTAGTTAACGTTTTTTAAAAAGCACACTCTTTCCACCTTCAGGTCCGCAACAACATAATATAAGGATGTTTTCCATCAACAGTTAAAATGGACTAGGTCGTCCTTTTCCTTTCTGAATTCAGCCAGTTTTTCTGTCATGAGAACGTGTCCATATATTGAATTTTTTTGCATGCATTGGCTTAACTCTCAGATTGGACCACATCTTTTATTTTTTTTTTTTTATGAGAAGACAAAAGACAGTTTGTATAATGAAAAAGATAACCACAGAGATAGCCAGGTAGTTCAATTTTTAGGGTATTAAAAAGGCAATTTGCACGTATTTTAAAAATTAGCATTTCAATGTGAGATAAATTTGAGGTTACCTAATTTATTCAGAGAATCAAAAATTAATATGTTGTAATATTTAAAGGTGAGAAGAAAGATCTCATTTCCCAAGACTTTAAACAAATAAATCACTTTCTCCTGTGTTCCCTTATTAAAAAGACAACTAGTTCTGCTTTGGAAAGCAAAAGATCTCAAATTGAGGCTTACAGTCTTACTCCAGTGGTTATTGTGTTACTGCCGGATGTCAAATTTACCATTTCCCAGCCCTGGGCCAACTGCTATACATTTAATCCTCTGCAACTCCAGGAGGTAATTATTAACCCATTTTGCAGATTACACTGTTAGGAGCTCTTAGTAACTTGGGCCAGTCTGTTTGATTGCACAGTCCCCATGCACCCTATCCTGTCAAATTTCCTTTGAGCCAGGTGTCTGGCCTTCACTTTTGTAAGTGTTTTGCATTCTAGCATAGTAAACACTTTAAAGTGCAGATGAAGCTTAACTAAACACATAGAAACAACTAGGCTATGAGTACTGATCAGCTGGTTAGTTGTTAGTGGTCCAGATTCCAGCAGAAGCTTCCTAAAGGAAGTAAATATCAAGCCATTCTGAAGGCGGGTATTTGAGCAGAGAAGTAAAAGGACATTGCACTGCCTGGGCCAGGCCCGGGTTGGGGAACAGGAACGTCACATTCAAGTACCATTGGGAAATGTAATGGACTAGAGCAAAGAATTCAAGCAAAAATTTCATTAGAGATGAAACATCTAGAAAAGAGAATGTCCATTAAATGAAATCTTTTGAAACTTCTATGAAGTTCTCCTTTATTTGGGATGTAATTAGAAGCTTTTCAGAAGGGTAGTGAAAGTCCAAAAATGTTTGGAACACAAGAGCAAAGTAATACAAATTGGATCTTTGAAATAAGGTGTTGAGGGCTGGAATCTGGCACTGAGGTAGGGAAGTAGTGACTAGGATATTGCTGCAGTGTCCAACACTCAGGTGGCCAAAGGGAGCAGTGAGAATAAGGACCAAGGGGAACAAGAATGATGGCCACCCAATCGTGCAATAATTCATTCACTCAGCAAACACTTGTTAAACAGCCATCTGCTTGAAAATATCCGGGCACAATGTTAGGAACTGGGAACACAAAGATCTTAAGACATTGTCCCTTCCCTTGAGGGACACTCACTAATAGAGGAAGACAGCGATCAAGATCATTGATGATAAAGCAGCAGGACTTGATAACAGACTAAATGGCTCATCAGAAAGGAACATACCAGTTGGATGGAGATTATCCAGTGCCTCTGACCCTGGGAAAAGTAAAGGAGTAGCAAACTTAGGAAAGAAAAGAGTTCAGTGTTCGATAATACTTTGTTTCACACACGTTCTGTTTTGGAGTTGTAGGTACATGTGAGTAGGGCTGCCATGTAGGCAGCAAGCGATAGCAAAAAAAAGATAATATAAAAAGTCCAAGCTAGAGTTAAGGACTTTTGAGAATTTGAAATCATTTTCCTAGAGAGACTCCACCAAGAGCAAAGTCTGTTATATAGATAAGCTGATAATCCACAAATAAACCTTAATACCATGATGAAAGGTTAAGGTGTGTTTTCAGTGTGTTCAGAGGGAGGAGAGACAGGAGGGATTCAGAGAAAGAAACACATTTGCTAGATTTGGAACCAGGGTTCATTTAACTCCATTTACATCTCCAAATTTCACCCACAAATTATTAATTACAAAGAGAAAAAGCTAATTTTACAATTGTGAAATCTAGCCCATTCTCCTTTCCTGAACTGAGTGCAAAAATTATGGAAATAGTACTTTCACTTAAAGCTTGCAGTTGTGACCTAATTAATCCTTTTCACACCCTGCAAGTTTGGCATTATTTTCCTTGTTTTATGAAAGGAAAAACTGCTCCAAGAGATTTAGGAACTCACTGATACCTAGAGAAGGAATTAGTTTATAGGTGATAATTGCTTCTGCTTTGGTTTCTGTCCCTAAGGAGGAAGGAAATTAGACTGTACATTTAAAAAACACAGGTTGCCTCCAGCTCCTTTATGTGAGCCAATGTGCCAGCTTCTAATGAGACAAACATGGAAGGGTTGAAGAAGCAGCAGCATGGGCCTTGATGGCTTAAGATAAATTCAAAATCAAATATCTGAGTATTGTACTTTATTTCTTAAATGGAAGGTCTTTTTTTAAGATAGAGAAATCATGTTTTGTTAAAACGTTTTTTTGAAACTCAAGGGTTTTCTAAATACAACAAAAATGATCATCACTAACATTTTTAAGGCACATCTAAGGACATAAGAACAAATTAAGGTACGATTCCTGAACTCCAAACATTCATGACCTAAACAACATTATTCTGAACAAATGCAAAGAGTAAGAACCACAAACTGCCCACCACCCAGATCCATTCTCTGTCTTCACTCAAGAGCATGAATACCAAAAAACGGATATCACTGCGGGCCATTGTGGGAGCTGCCTTCCACAGGGAGCTCTTTTTGACGTGTTGAGTTTGAAGGCCTCAGTTGGTCTTAGTAGAGCTATTTAGGATTTACTTGGAAACAAAAGTCTAGACATTGAAAAGTCTGGAGCTCAGGTCAAGTGCTCCAGAACTCAGTGCACCTAGAATCCTTAAGCTCCTCATCCCAGCTCCTGTCAATAGTCTGCATCTCAAAAGACTAAAGTAGGGTCCTATAAAATCTCATTGGGAACACCAAACTTTACAGCAGAACAGATTTGTGTAAAAGACATTTGTTTTGTTTTTCTATGTGTTTCAGTAAAATTACCTTTTAATAGTAAAATACTGATGATTCTCAACCCATGATGCCAGGCCACCATCACAATCATTTGGCTATTTATAATAATCTTGTGTTTGTTTTAAAACACTACTTTTATTTTATCACTGCTTATGTACAGTTTTTAAGCCTTCAGAAACAGCAAAAATCAAGAATGAAGAGAATGTTTAGAAGACAGTAACAATTCACCAATGAATATATCTTTAAAGATTTGAAATATGTTTCAACCTCTAGAATGTACTTGTTTTCCTCATGCTAAAGGCGGCTTTGAGGTAGGGTTAGAACACTCTAGTAGCTGAAGTTCATACTCTCCCTGATCTCACAGAAATGATGAACTCTGATGACTTTAATTCCATGACAGGCAACTTGATACATCTGCTCTTTGCTTCTGCCACCAAAGGGAGTGGATGCATGCATAGCAGAGCTAACAAGGTGTATGTGCCCCACCACATCCTGGCAGTTTGGGAAGACAGGCCTGCCCCAACTCAAAGAACATGAGAATCAAGAGTAAAGACCTATAAAAATTCAAATTTTAGTAGTCTACAAAGTCATTAACTTTTATAAAAAAAACCTCTGAGTTAAGGAAATTAGCCTCATTCTTTGAAATTTGCTGTCTTTAACTTAACAAGAATAGCTTTTAAAATTCACTTGATTCTCTCAAAACCTCTCACAAGATGTCCATTTTATGTTTGTTTGACTGCAGGTGGGGCACCAGAATTCTAATAAGGTAAATGCTACCATATGGGTGGTGATACACACAGATGGAAGAGTGTAAGGAACCTTCCCTATTGAAAGAGTATAGAATGTTGAGAGCACATGTCCTGTTCTCAAAATGAACCCAGGTCTCCCTGTTAAGTGACTTGTTAACAGTCTCACAGCCTCTAAGTGACAGAGCTGGGACAAGACCCTCCCTGGTCTAGCGCTCTTTCCCCTGCACCACTTTGCTTCTCCACTAGGGAAGACTTGTGTTACTTCCCCAAACAAAAAGCTTCTTACTTCTTATTAGTGGTTAGAGACAATTCAAAAAACATTAACTTGAGTCCTGGTGCATCTACCATTTATTTGACCGCCACCAACACATCACTTTATATCTCAGGTCTAAAGCTACATTTCCCTCATCCAGAGCGGTACACTTTGGCAGTTCAAAGCCAAGTGCTACAGATCAAAGGACTGGGCGTCAAAAAGCCTCCGTTTTATAACTGGTTTTATCTTCAGGTGATGAGACGTTTAAGCGAGTCATTAAAACTTTTTGACCTTCAGTCTTCTCATTTGTAAAATGTAAATCATAAGAGATATTCTCCAAATTCCAAGGTTGTTGTGGGATTATGGCATGTAAAAAAACACAAAGGTGCTCTAAAATTGTCAGTCTTATTTACGAGGAACAGATACTGCCTTACCTGATTCCATGAGTATCCCAAGAATCTATGATGCTATCTTACAATGTTTGTTATTGCTAATAGTTACTGAGGAAAGAAATTCTTGGAATCTGCAACTTTTCTTTCCATTAAAGGACATGCTTTACTTGTTACAATCCTACTTAAAAAAATAAAGGGCTTTAAAAAAAATTAATAAAGGGGCTTTTTTATTTGAGCATTTAGGAGGTGCTGTCTGCAGCAAAAGAATATTGACTAAGGTTCAGGACATCAGGATTCCAGTCCTGGGCTCTGCCATTGTCTTTATATGTGGCTTACTGGGTCACATCTTTGCGATGCTGTCATTCCTCATCTGTAAAAAAAAGGTTGGACTTTCACAGGTTTCTAGTAACATGTGCCCTTTGATAATCTGATGAAGTCTATTGATCCCCTCCTCATAATATATACAGACCTTTTGCATACATTTCAGTGGACTCATAGCCTCACCCAATATATAATGGACTCCAGGTTAAGAAGCCCTAACCTCCTTGATCTCTTCTAGATTTAATCATCTAGAAGGGTACAACCAAGCTGTCCGCATCTATTTTGGACAAGGATGGCATTTCATTTCCAGGTAGCTTTTTTATTCATTGGAGTTCAACCTGAATCCTACAAATGGTAGGAGATTTCTGGTACTAGGTCACCCGACAAATAGTTGAAATTTGTGAGGAAAAGGATCCGATGGCCTCAATATTATTTAAAATGAGAACTCAATCTATCATCTCATATCTTTTGGCTCTCACATCTAGGCCTACAATGAAAATAAAATGGCACTTGGTAAAACAAGTTCTTAAATCTCTCTTCATATTGAAAAGCAAATTGAAGAAATTGAAATACATCTCTCTGCTTGAAAAAATACATGGGAAGGGAAAAAACAAACTTGGATTATCTTCTTTTTATTTGCTATTCCCTGTTTTGAGAATCAGGTGAATGGGTGGCAGGCTACATACTCTATCTTACACGATGACTGGCTCCTACAGTGAGCTCTTTATTGAGCTCATTCAAATCAGTTTAAGCACACAGAAAGTTTTTTTGGAAGGATACAAGGATATCTCAAGGAACCCAGGACAGGAGGTCAGTGCAGCTTCGGGAAGAACTGAAGCCCAAGAAGCTGGGGATTTTGAAGCGAAAGTTATTCTCTCCTCCTGTATCACTGAAGCTGAAGGCTTCCCACTCTGCCCTTCCCTCTGCATGTCTGTCAGACCAGCAGCAGCTGCTTCAGGCTGCTCATGGCTGCCTGGCTCAGCCTGACAATGACTTTCTGTCCAGACTTCAACCAGGACGGATGAGAGTCTGGAAAGCCCAATTCCGAATTCCCTACTGAGAGAATGTAATCACTCCAGCTTAAGGCAGGGATACCTTCCAGTGAGCTGTGAGAAGTTGGGTCACATCACTGTTTGCTTAGAAGGAGCCATGGGACCAAAATTCCCAAGAAGGGGGCGTGCACAATTTCCCTAAAAGGAAAGGGTCAGACAGTGAGAACACAATACAGGAAGGAAACAACTTGCATCCCTAGGATACGGCAGACCTCAAAGCAAGGCAAGGTAGTCAACAACATCAGAGCATCCTGTAGTGACTGAGGATGGAACACTGCCTCTTGCTCCCAAGGTCCACTCTCTTCTTGCTAATCCTCAATGCTCAGAGGAAGCCCTTAGCAGGAGAAGACATCCGAGGCCAGCAACTACCAGTTGGCATACGGGAGCTAGTATATTATCTTGTCCACATCTCTTTCCAGATGCATACCGACACATAAGATTGTATGTTGCAACCACATTCTGATATCCTTATCAAGAAAATATTAACTACAGAGTTGCAATAAATAATACAGATTTTCATAATTAAAAGTTTTGGGCCATTTAACCACCTATTACTGTCTATAGTGTTTTTTTTTTTCAAGACAGGAAAATGTAGATTAGCTTTGAAACTATAAAACTGTATTCATTAGCACCATTTTGGTTGCTAAATATATAAGCTCACTTGAGCTAGCTGAAGAAAAATTAGAAATTTATTTTAGAAATACAGTGATGTTTAAGGATATGAGGATAAAAGGGTTCTAGCTGGGCAGAAACTGGGAAGCTAAAAAGTGTCAGGAACCCCCATCATCCTCTCCTCACTATCTTTCAGTATTGTCCCTGACAACTGGCTTTTACCTGCTTCTAATTCACAAGGTGGAATAGGACTGCCAAAAATAGTGAGTTTACCTACTTAGTGAGGTGATTTCTTGAAATATGAATCTGTGAGTTTGTTTCTGTTTTGTATTTCCTTCTGCTCCCCCAGAGCCATCCACATTGACTAAAGGAGAATTAGGGAGGTTCCAGCCAATATGCAAATATAAAGAAACAGTCAGTGCTTTTTTTTTTTTTTCTTATTTAAAAAAGAGGTTCTTTTGTAAGAGTCTATCAGAAACAATAGTTCTGGAAGCCAAGCTTTTTTTTTTTTTTTTTTTTTTAAGAGCCATTTAAGGTTCACAGCCAAATCAAAGGGAACTTACAGAGATTTCCCATATATTCCCTGCCCTCACACATGCATAGAAGCCAAAGCTTTTGATCTGAATGAGGTGAGTTTTTGTTGAGGGGAGAAAAGCATTGTGAGAATTGGAAGGAAAGGCCTTTAAGGAAGTAGGGCATAGAATTTATGTTCTAATAATAATACATAGGAAAGAGACTGGAAGAAAACCATGACTGTAATTACCCCCTTCCCAGGAAGAAAGGAGGTGAGATCAGTGGAGCCAGGGAGAGGGGAGCAGGACCTTGGGGGAGCCATGTGGATGGAGACAGAGTTGGTCTAGAGAGGCCATGAGTACCTTACACCAGGGTTGGGAGCCACCTGGGGGAACCCAGCTGGCCTGCAGGTCATGGGTCACTACTGGAGTAAGCCCCCACTCGCCATGGTCCTTTGTGCCAAGGAGCCACAATTAGTTGGGCTTAGTTGCTGTGCTACCTTTAGAGGCCCTTCCGCTGATGGCAGTGAGCACATCACCTCACCTCGGCCCATCCAGCAGAAGGGGTCCTCCTGGACTCAGGAATTTGAGGACATCCATCTGATCTCTCCACATTCATAACTGGCCTTTCCAACAGAGCAGGACATCCCTAAGCTTTCCACCACAGAAGGTGGGCCCTGACCTCAGGGGCAGGTAGTGGTAGTGGGCAAAGGATGCCACTGGCCCAGTACTTGGCTATTACTGGATGGATAGTGGAGAACTTGACCTTGTCACAGGGTCACATAGATTGCTGCTATCTCCAAGTCCAATTCCAAATTGCCACGGAAGGGATTCTAATTGGCTTAGCCTGAGTCAAGTGTATACACCAGTTCAACCAACTGTGGAAAGAGGAGTGGAGATTCATCTACTCTAGGTGGTGGGGATATTTTAGGGGAATGTTCTAGACTGGGCATATATTCCAAAGTGCTTTCATATGAAACTCTTTACACAGTTATAATTCATAGCATCAGATTATTACATATATGTTAGCTCTCAGACTTATAAAAGTTAATGAACTATTATATAATCTTGGATGCAGTATTTCTGTGCCCCAATTTTTTCACTTAAACTATAAAGACACTGGTAGAAGTATCTTGAATGTTTCTTATAACTCTTTATTTAAGATTCTATGGTTCTCTTTATCTCACCATATCTGTAGATGGCTACAGGCTGATCATTCAAAGAGCCAGTATTAAAAAATTAAATCCTGTGCTAAAATCACCAATACATACAGGCAAACACATGATGTACCTCCTCACCACCGGCCCAGTGTGTCACCACCCACACCCATCCTGCTCACTCTCACCATGCACACGGACATTCATATACCAGAGGTTGCTTGTTTCCATTCTTCTGGATTAAAGTCCTTGTCCTGAAACTGTGATAGGAGAGAGGACATTTTGTAGGATAGATGGGCTGAGGTGGAGGGAGGAGAACGCTGGAAAGGGCAGAGTGAAGTCTCTCCTCTAAATCCCTTGGCCTGATTTGAGGTCCTCTGTGCAGTGAGGAGCTGGAGGCTGGAGCTGAGTGAGTTAGTCAAGAAGAATTTGTGAGATTTGGAGTACGGCCAGAGCTGCTTCAGGATCCCAGTTGACAAGTGTGGCTGGAGCATGGCCAAGACACCCCAGAGACCGGCAGCTGTGGGAGCAGACCCTACACCCTGGACAAAGACTCTGGAGATCTCATAGGCTGGTGGCTATACAGTGAGCTTTCTCCCTGCAGCCTTCTGAGGAGCAGATGTCATGAAGCTGAAGCTGAAGAGGAGAAGAAGAAAGCAAGCCCGGGGTGCATGTCAAGCCGGGTGCTGGCATGGTTTGGGAATACCACTTACTTGGGACTCACTTTGCTGGAGAGCCCATGTGCAGCCCTGACTCAAAAGTTCATTTCCAGATGTTACAGGGTGAATTCTATCCCCCTAAAAATTCATAGGTTGAAGTTTTAACTCCCCGGTACTTCAGAATGTAACCATATTTGGAGACAGGGTCTTTAAAGAGCTAATTAAATTGAAATGGGGTGATGAGTGGGCCCTAATCTAATACGATTGCTGCCCTTATAGAAAGAGGAAATTGAGGCACAGACACACACAGAGGGCAGGAGACAGAGAAGGTGGCCAACTACAAGATGATGGGGAGAGAGGCCGGAACAGATCCTTCCTTCACAGCCCTCAGAGGGAACCAGCTCTGCTGACACCTTGATCTTGGACTTTTAGCCTCTAGAATTGTAAGAAAATTATTTTCTGTTGGCTAAGCCACTGGGTTTGTGGTACTTTGTTACAGCAGCCCTAGAAAACTAACATTGTTTTCCAGAGGAAATTTCTTGATTTCTGAATTTTACAAACTTCCTAATAAAACAGACTAAAAGACTCATTGAATTATAACTATCTTTTTTTCTAGGAACAGGGAGGAGACATTAATAGTATCCATGTAAACTAAACATGTCACTACAGAACAAAAAAAAAGCTCAACTTTTCAGCCCAACTAGTGACTGATGACATCACAAATAGTGAAACGGCCAGTTTCAAATAATTTCATAGCAATGTTCTCTGAAAGAAACCAACAAACTGTTTAATTATTGAGTCCTACAGGATTTCCCACAAAAGGAATTCTTTTAAACTCAGACCTGGTTTAAAAGGTAACTAGCCTGTTGATTGTCCTGGGACTCTAGTCTATAGGAATTCACATAGACACACTGGAACAAATTGGGAATATGGTGATGATTAATTGCTTAACAGGTTAAATGTAAGTTGTTCTGCTCCTTTGGTGTTCTTGAGTAGAAATATCAAACAATCTCTAGTGAGTATCTTGCAACATACAAATGCCTATTGTATACTGCAATTTTAAGTTGGATACCAAACATGAGATCAGCGGATGGTTTCCTGAAGTCTCAACCAGCTAAAATTATGTCACCAGGGGTGCTTGGGTGGTGCAGTTGGTTAAGCGTCCAACTCTTGGTTTTGGTTCAGGTCGTGATCTCAAGGTGGTGGGATCGGGCCCTGTGTGGGGTTCTGGGCTCAGCATGGAGTCTGGTTAAGACTCTCTCTCCTTTGCCCTTCCCCCTGTGTGCATTCTCTCTCCCTCTCTCTCTCTTACATTGATAAATTAATCTTTAAAAAATAAATAAAATAAAATTATGACACCAAATATGGCAAGGCATGATGCTGTCTACTGGAAACAAGTGATTTGTTTTATTACCTACATTTTGAGCACTTAATAGTAAGTTTCCTACTTCAAAAAACTGCAAAATAAAACTGGAAGAAGAGAAAGACAGAGGGACAGAGAGAGAACTATAGTATAGATAAGTTGGATCTTTTGGCCAAATTATTTTAGTCTTGACTTTGGGCTCTAGGACTAAATCCCTGAAGAAGGTGTCTTTCTCTTGTTTCTTTTAAGTTTTTTGCACAGAATACATTTCATTTTCTGATTGTGATTTGAAAAAATTAAATAGAACAGTTTTGGCTGTCTGCTGGGTCAGATAATTACTTTAAGATTCTATAACTGAAAGCTAATTGAAACTGGAACAGTATTCTTTTCCAAATGAAGCAAATTCCAATGGGTTCAGCAAAATAAAGTTGGACTGATATTAGTGACAGCAGTGATGGAAAAACTGAAAGGTGAAAATGTGCTACATTCAGGTTATGTAATAAATAAATTCTTTTGAACATAAGGAAGTATACAGCTTTTGTTAATAAAATATCAGTTTATCCCCAACCCTATTAAACACATATGGAACAATATTTAAAGAATATTGGCTTGGGGCACCTGGGTGGCTCAGATGGTGAAGCGTCTGCCTTCGGCTCAGGTCATGATCTCAGGGTCCTGGGATCGAGTCCCGCATCGGGCTCCCTGCTCCTCGGGAGCCTGCTTCTCCCTCTGCCTCTCTCTCTCTCTCTCTGTCTGTCATGAATAAATAAATAAAATCTTTAAAAAAAAAAAAAGAATATTGGCTTGAATTTGTGATATCTTTGTTAGGTTATGCTTATATTATCTTCCCTATATATTGAGAAGATATATGAGTATATTTTTTGCCTTCTTTCCCTATGTAAATGATTTATTTCAGCAAAGATTCCACTTATGGTACCCTAAATCTCTACTCATCTACCCTGAGCCTCCAGCTATGAAAGTCCAAAGGGAAATTTCATATCAGAATCCCTATTATTCATCACCAGAGAATGATGAGGCCCCTCCTATCTTTTTTTTTTCCTGACACATACTAGACATTTATTGAATGAGTAAATATGAATGAATAAATTTGAGTTTTGCCTACTTCATATAAGGGATGAAGGCCTTCAAAAACATCACTTAACAGTATTCGTATCTCATGGGCCTGTCTATTGCATGCAATCCCAGGCACAGGCTGATCTTCCAGTCATGGCAGGTAAGCAGGGATAACTTAGTAGAGATGCAGAATCTAACACGAGCAGTTCCGCTGCAGCAGTGGTGGGGTGTCCGAGAGATGGGTGTTCTTGGAGGTGCCCAACATGGAGGGGTCCGTGTCCAGCGAATCAGACATCTTGTCACTAATGGCATCTACCAGCCGCTCGAAGGCCTGCCTCACACTGATGTTCTCCTTGGCGCTGGCTTTAAAGAAGTCAAACCCAAGCTGCTCTGCAAGGAGCCAGCCCTTCTCGGCGGGAACAACCCTCTCTTCCTCCATGTCACACTTGTGCCCAACCAGGATAACCTGTGCATTGTCCCAGGAGTAGGTCTTGATCTGAGTAGCCCAATCTTGGATAGCATTGAAGGAATCCTCACTGGTAATGTCATACATCAGAATGAAGCCCATGGCCCCACGGTAATAGGCTGTGGTGATGGTCCGGTACCGCTCTTGTCCAGCTGTGTCCCAGATCTGCAGCTCCACTCGTTTTTCATGGCTGTAGACTGTATTCACCTTGAAGTCAATGCCCACAGTGCTGACGAAGGCTGGGGTAAAGGTGTCATCAGCATAGCGGAAGAGGAAGGAAGTTTTGCCAATGCTGCTGTTGCTGATGATGAGCAGTTTGAACATGCAGTCAAAATTCTGGTCGGAAGCATCTTTGACTCCAGCTTTACTATCAGTCACTGAAGCCATCTGCTCCAAATGTTGTCTCAGGATTGGGGTGGAACCCAGTTCCTCCCATTCATTCCTTCTGCAAATACTTACTGAGCACGTTGCTCTGGGTCAAGCCCGGTGCTGGGTATAGGGACTACAAATATGAATCAGAAATGGTGTATGACCTCTGAGTGGCCACAGATTAGAGTGAAAAAGCATGTAAACACAGGGTAACAAGTCAGTAGACAAGTCATAAGACGGAGGGAAGCCTTGGCCCAGGAAGCCCACAAGAAACATCTGATATCTAACCCAATTTGAAGGCACGATGGTCAAGAGAGTCTACCATAGGAGGCAGCTCCTGAGCTGAATTTTGAAAAGAAAAAGCCAAAACAGTAAACACATGAATACTCCAGGAAAGGCTCAGCACAGGGCTATCATTCCTGTTTCAAAAATGTTCATGGCTCCCCATGGCTCTAAAGATCAAGCCCAAACTGTTTAACTTGACAAAGAACCAACTAACCAAAGAATAAACTCTCTAAACTTTATCCTCCCCTAAGCCTTCTCCCTACCAACCTGTGCCACTTTTATACCAAATTACACTTTAAATATGCCATGTTATTTCTTGCTTTGTCCCTTTAGACATGTATTCTTTCTGTTCACAACACTCTTCTAATAAACTCCTCTTCATCCTTATAGACCCAAATGCAGTCTCACCTTCCCTGTGCATGGCAGAGGTATACGTGCCCTCCTGCCTCTACGCCCCCTGAGCACACTAACAGCACTGGTATCATTTCACAACTGTTTACTCTTCCAGCTCCTCCATCAGACCAAGCATCTTGGACCTAATGTACTTCATTTCTGCATCTCTAGCCTCTAGCGCAAGTCCTAGTACATAATCAGCACTCAGTAAATGTGTGCTGGATTAATAAAAGTTACATCATCCCTCTGGGACTCAATGTCATTATCTGGAAAATGGAAAGGACAATTTCTGCCCTGCTTTTCTTACAGGGCTGTTATAGGACTCAAATGAGATAAAAATAAGTAAGACCTTAGTAAACTGGTAAGTCCCACACAGCTGTGAACATAAGTCATTATTGTTCCAAAACTCTTAAATCCTTGATCCTTTATTTATTTGCTCACTCATCCATTCAGCAAGTATTTACTTATGTGCCAGGCCTTCCCTGAGATCCCAGCTCTCTCAAACCTGCCACCTTTCCTAGAACACTTTGGATCTGAACCCCATAATCTAGCACTTGGTCCCATAGTCCTATTTGAGTAGCAGGTGCCCTACTTCTCCACCTGCAATCTCTCCTTATGCTCAGCACTGGGTTCTTGGACAGGTGTGTAAGTGATCAGAAAAGGGTGGGAGGACAGCCCTCACATGAGATAATGTCCAGGGTGTCACTCTTTTTAGAAATTCCTGTTTTAGAAGGAAATAGCCAACAAAACCAAAAGACAACAGACAGAATGGGAGCAGATATTTGCAAATGACATATCAGATAAAGAGCTAGTATCCAAAAATCTATAAAGAACTTATCAAACTCAACACCCAAAGAACAAATAATCCGATCAAGAAATGGGCAGAAGATATGAACAGACATTTCTCCAAAGAAGACATCCAAATGGCCAACAGACACATGAAAAAAATGCTCAACATCACTCATCACAATGAGATACCACCTCGCATCAGTCAGAATGGCTAAAATTAACAAGTCAGGAAATGACAGATGTTGGCAGGGATGCGGAGAAAGGGGAACCCTCCTACACTGTTGGTGGGAATGCAAGCTGGTACAGCCACTCTGGAAAACATTATGGAGGTTCCTCAAAAAGTTGAAAATAGAGCCATTCTACGACCCAGCAATTGCACTACTGGGTATTTACGCCAAAGATACAAATGTAGTGATCTGAAGGGGCACCTGCACCCCAATGTTTATAGCAGTAATGTCCACAATAGCCAAACTATGGAAAAAGCCCAGATGTCCATCAACATGAATGGATAAAGAAGATGTGGTATATATACATAGTGGAATACTACTCAGCCATCAAAAAATGAAATCTTGCCATTTGCAACAATGAGGATGGAAATAGAGGGTGTTATACTAAGCAAAATAAGCCAATCAGAGAAGATAATTATCATATGATCTCGCTGATATGTGGAATTTAAGAAACAAAATAGAGGATCATAGGGGAAGAGAGGAAAAAAATAAAACAAGATGAAATCAGAGAGGGAGACAAACCAGACTCTTAAGCATAGGAAACAAACTGAAGGCTGCTGGAGGGGAAAAGGGTGGGGGGATGGGGTAACTGAATGAAGGACACTAAGGAGGGCACGTGATGTAAGGAGCACTGGGTATTACATGCAACTGATTAATCACTGACCTCTACCTCTGAACCTGATAATACATTATATGCCAATTAATTGAATTTAAATTTTAAAAATTTTAATAAATAAAAGAAATTCCTTTTTTTAAATCATTTTTTTTAAAGATTTTATTTATTTATTTGAGAGAGAGAAAATGAGAGACAGAGAGCATGAGAGGGAGGAGGGTCAGAGGGAGAAGCATACTCCCTGCCGAGCAGGGAGCCCGATGCGGGACTGGATCCTGGGACTCCAGGATAATGACCTGAGCCGAAGGCAGTCGCTTAACCAACTGAGCCACCCAGGCGCCCAAAGAAATTCCTTTTTTTGTTCCCCAAAGGAAAAGAAAGAGATTTTGACTGGTGGATTTAGCTCTATACACCTCTCAGGTGAGGGCTGTAAGGACAAGGAACTGACAAATGTAGAGAAGTTTAAAGCTCTCTTGAAGAAAGGTCAAATATGTAGGATTATTAATAGCCCTTTAATGATGTAGAAAAGATGTTAGGGTTTGAAGCCGATGGCCAAGAAAGAATTTTTGAGACGTCTTTGGTGCAAAAAGGTGATTTTATTAAAGCATGGGGACAGGACCCATGGGCAGAAAGAGTTGCTGTCCCCTCCTATCTGTTTTTAGGATGTTTTCTACTAACATATGGATACAGTCTGGGAATCCAGTGTGACCATCTCTACACCTCATCATGTTCTTTGTTTCTGTAGACAGTAGGTCTCCTCATTACTGCTGTTAACCAGGTATGACCAGTTCTAGTAATCCGCTTGAGGGCAGAGCACCCTCCAGCTCTGTCTCTGCCTGATCCCTTGGCTTGCCATTCCCTATTTAATGAAATAAATAGAGCCTCCATGAAATGGTTTGTTGTTGTTATTGTTTTTCTCCATGGGAATGTCAAATCCCAGGATAGCAGGGCAGTGTGAGAGAAACCCTGGTTGTGTTTCTATCCAAGGTATTTCCTTGTCCCATCTTAGGAAAGCCCCTTCCCAACTTGGGCTTTAAAGGAAAGATGTCTTCTGTAGATACATCCTCCTGTCCTTTCCCCACCTCCATCTTCCCCTACTCCTCATTAAGGGGCTCATCCTCTCTCTTGGGAAATCTCTCCCATAGGAGGAAGAGGCTTTGACAAGGTGTTCTTCGGGGCACTGATGCTGGTTCAGTCAGCTCTGGAGCGGAGGGACAGACTCTAGGCCCCTGAATGAGGGTGAAATTGGATGTTCTAATCCCAGTTTCATCTCCCCACCATGAGAACTGCAATCGGTTTCCCTTGCTAGTAACCTAGAAGTAATCACACCTCACCAATGTAAGCATTACTTTTTGTGCAAGACAACACAATCTAAACTCACATAGAAGAAAGGATATTTCTCCTATTAGCATGGCTTTTTTCTTACTCTTTTCAGAAAAATGGAACCCACTGTTTTTGAGGGCAAGAAACACTTGTTTCTTTACTGGGCCCAACTTGAAGATTTAAGTCACCAAACCAGCTGTCCAAGAAGGTGGCTCAGGCTTCACTCAGATTCTTTGGATTCCAAGTTTCCCATTGATAGGACTGTGACAATGAGGGGGATATTCTAGTGCATCCCATCTCTCTCTATTGTGCTCATATAGCAATTATATAACTTCTCCTTTACAACTTATGTGAGGAGGTACATAGGGACTTTGTGGGATATGCATAGATAAAAGAGACAATCTGAATTCTAGGAGTGTAGAAATGAACAAGTTGATATAGCAACTAGTCATGATATAAAAAAATGAAATAACTAATAAGTTGCAAATGAGGATGGAGGGGAGTTGATTTTAACTGGGGAGGGTTGATTTTGATCAGAAAAGATTTTTTGGAAGTGGTATCATTTAATATCCTTCAATAGGAGTAGGGTTTTGATAGGTGAACAATGGCATTAAGGTCAGATGAAATAACATACAAAGGCCTAGAGTATTAAAGAATATGGTACTGTTGTGGGGAACAGTATAAGTAAAGCAACAAAAATGCATTTTCAATTTTGAGAAAAAGAATCTTCTCATCTGGGGCACCTGGGTGGCTCAGTCGTTAAGCGTCTGCCTTCGGCTCGGGTCGTGATCGCAGAGTCCTGGGATCGAGCCCTGCATCGGGCTCCCTGCTCGGCGGGGAGCCTGCTTCTCCCTCTCCCACTCCCCCTGCTTGTGTTCCCTCTCTCACTGTGTCTCTCTCTGTCAAATAAATATACAAAATCTTAAAAAAAAAAAAAAAAAGAATCTTCTCATCTAATTTTTGGTTGAGAGATGTAACTCTACGTTACCGAGAAGGCTGGATTGGAAAGACACATATCAAATACTTGTTAGGGCTGGTGAGCTCTGCTTGGACATATCATGCTTCCTTAAGGTCATCTATAGCTAGCAGAAATCCAGTCCTGTCATTTCTATGCCTTAGAGGATCTTCTCTGTTGTTTGAGGCCTTGTATCTCCCCATCGGTGCTATTAACCAATTTTGAATTCTCCTAGTAATACATAGAGAGGGTCAAAGTCTCTCTTTGTATTGTATTACACTAGAAATACCCTTGAAAGTACATAGTAGAAACATAGGTAACTTTACAGTTAGAAAAGAAAAACCATTAAAGCAAGTAATGTGCTAATATCACTTTAATATTTACCTTATTATTCATGATGGTTATTATGTATGTTTGAAGATCCATAAAATTGATTTTCTACACACTGGGGAATAAATGGGCTATTTAAAACCAGAGGCTCACAAACAAATCCCCTGAGGTGCATGAGAGCACATTTCCCTCCTGATAATCACCCACAATTAGAACAGATTCTTGCAGATACATAAATTAAAGCAATAAAATGAGATAACTATAAATAGCACTGCTTATTCACACTGAAAGAATCGAGCTGTAAACTACAAATCCTTGCTCAAAATAACTTTGTTCTATAGTTGCAAGCACTGATAAGAATAGGCTATGGAATCTCCAGATGGGAAGAAATCCTAGTCTTTTCTTCCAAACTAGATTGGATCAAACCTCCCAAAGGCATAAGAATCTGTCTTGCTCTGATCAGCCATATCAGTGAGCATCCACAGATGAGGCTGAAAAAGAATTGAGAGTGCTAACGGGTGTTTCTTACTTACTGGTCACACCTATACAGTATTCCTCTCTGAAGAGGTGAGAACTGGGCAGAGGCCAGCAGATGTCACACGCTGTGCCAATGCTCAGGGACAGAGGATCTCTTCTTACCCCCGGTTGGCTTGGTTGAGAACTCTGTCCTGAAGAGGCTTCTGAGATACTAAATCTGAAATCAGGATACCAGTCTGGAGGTCTGTGGGGAGACCAAGAGCCAAGATATGGAACCAAAATAGGACAAAGATTCAAAATCAGGGATTCTAAAGGGGTTGGGGTAGACGGGCTGGGTCCCTTTAAAAGATCTGGAATGAGGTGGACCACACTTCCATTCCTGGGTATTAAGTAGAGATACTATTTCCTCAGAGCAAGTTTTCTTAACATGAACTGCTTGAAAGACAATTGACTAATTAAAGAACATGTTTTGCATAACACAAATTTCCTACAATTATAATCAAGAACTAGCACCAAAATAAGAAAAATGAAAATGCTATGGCTCACACAGGCTAGGAATACATTGCTGCTTTGTGTGCTGGCGCTCATTTAACTCTGCTTTCTTTTGTTATACTAATTCTGTGTTTTGTTTGTAATAACAATGAAAGTGATAATAATTGTGTATAAAAAACTCTAGATCCTAGCCCTCTCCCATGCAAATAGTTATGTTTATAACAAATTTTTTGATAACGTGAGCTTTCCATAGGAGTACAATTTATGCACTATGTATGGCAGAATAGATATTTCATTTACATTTCTTTGCTTTAAATTTAATATTATTCATTTCAAAAATACAGAAAATGGCAAGAAGTATATCTGGAAAGACACACCCTCAAGGACTTTACAATCCAGTGTAGATAAGACCTGCTCATTTCTCCAGCTATTCAATCAGCCATGCTTTCCTCAAAAAAAAAAAAAAAAAAAAACCACAAAAAACTCTTTTAAATTATGTTTTTAGAACTATCAAGTCTTAGAGATGAAAACAAAGTCAGAATCTATCATCTGGTTCCAGCTATCTTCTCAGGTGTGAAATATGAGAAATCATGAGTAAAGGAAGTGCTGAGGCCACAGAGAGGGTGGGCAGGTACTGCCAATACTGGGCAAGATTTGGGCCAGGAAGATCCCGCTTGGCAGTTCAGAGGTGGAGTCAGGATGGGGGAAGAGACTCCTTGCTTGCTTTATCTAGTGCTATGGAGAAGCCAATCTTTACTGCACTGAAGATTTAATCGTACTGAAGTTAGAATTCTCAGAAAAAATATATTTGCCAACTTCATGAGTAAATGCCATTTCTTTCTTTTCTTTTCTTTTCATTTTTTTAAATGCCATTTCTTTTATGATGTGTTTTTGCAATGCAAATTATTGTATGTTCTTTTGAGAAATGTGTCACTAAAATTCTGATGGCTTCAATATTTGATGAGGCAGCACAGTGTACAGCCCTGCATGGTACATACTAAAAGGGATTTAGATCAGTAAACTGTGCTAGAAAATTAAAAGAACATTAGATTTTGATCTCAGAATTTCAACTGTAATGAACTATATTCAGGCATTTTTTTCTGTGAGGCAGTTTGTGCTTTTTATATATTTCTTTTCAATGAGTGCAACAGGCTTGCAAGATAGAGATTACTGTAGAGATGAAGACAGGAAAGTCCACAGTGGGTGTAACCTGCCTATGGTAAAACACAGCAGGTATTAGCCAAGTAAGGATTTAAACAGGGTCTGATCTACTGCAAAGTCAGGAAAAAAATTATGGGAGAAATAGTTGTTCCTGCAATTTTTATACTCATTTTAAGAGAAAATCTTTTTATTTACTTATTTTTTTAAGCTCTTCAGCGGAGTCTTCAGGATCCTCGTAATGAAACCCTGGTAAACTAACCTAATCATTTCTTATAAATTGAAACTCAATATTCCTGTTGTCTCAATATCACCTGGGGAGTATCTTTTATAAAACCCTACAAAAATAGAACATCTACAAAAAAAGAAATTTAATCTGTCTTCTTTTAAAAGATAACACTAATTTTATTAATTTAATCTTCTGACATTTCAAAACATGAATCATATTTATCATAAAATAATATATTCACATTATATTTTAAAAATATAGCAATTAGAGATGAAAGAAACCAATTCTAACTCCGTTAGACTAAAAAGGCAAATGCTTGCATGCTGTTGTGATTTGTACATTTCATAGTTTTTTTCTTATGCGTATTTTTAATATATTATGAATTCAGACTGTCCCCTTTTCACCTGTTAACCTTAACATATAAGAACTGGTAATTTAATCTTGACTCTTTGGTTAACGCAAATAAGACTAGAAAGAGTGGGTAGAAAGAAAAAGAACAAAAAGAATGGATAAAAGCTTCCTTCAGCCCTTAATATGTTAAATTCTAATTTTTTCTGAAGGCCTCATCCCATCCCCAATATGTAAGTGGGTTTAAATATCTTAGTTATAAGCTCAGGCAGCTACAACAAAATACCATAGACCGGATGGCTTAAACAGTAGACATTTATTTCTCAGAGTTCTAAGATCAAGGTGTTGGCAGATTATTCTGTGTCCAGTGAGGACCTGCTTTCCGGGTTGCAGACCATGACCTCTCACTGTGTGCTTGTATGGCTTTTCCTTGATGCATGCACTTGGAGAGAGAGAGCTCTCTGTCTTCCTCTTCTTATAAAGGGCACTAATCTCATCATGAGGTCCTACCTTCATGACCTCATCTAAATCTAATTACCTTTTAAAGGCCTCATCTCCAAATATTGTCACTTGGGAGGTAGGGCTTCGACATATGAATCGTGGGAGGACACGAATATTCAGCCCCAAATAACAAGAAAACTATAGTTTAACACAGAGTAAAGGCCATGATTGTGCTGTAAGCAGAGTCCAAAAAGTTCAACCAAGGAAAATGGGGCCAGTGTTATTGTGAGGGGAGTGAACGACCTGGGTGATGGGAAACTGTCACTAGTTACATCACATCTGAACTTGAGCTATCACGGGGCATGTTATCTCTCTGGTTTTGAAGGACCTCTTATACAATCCTATTGTATAACAATAGGTTCTGAGCTAATAAAGATGATGCCCCTAGTCTTCCCTTGCTGGATATTATTTCAGCCATTTTAAACTGTGTGTTTAAGGCTGATAGGTTCCATTTTCAATGCCAGTTCTAATTAGTTAGTGATGGCCACCTGAGCACTGCATTGAAGAGAATGCAGAGGCCATGCCTTGGCTGAGAGGAATCTACAGCCTGATTGATTAGTACTGTCCAGAATGACTGTGGGAAGGAAGGATGTAGGTGTGCATAATGTAATTTGGCCTTCCGGGGTTTTAGGCATGTTAGTGTTACTACTAATGAGGCCATTCAGGGAGATCCTTCCAGAGAGGCTGAGGCAGAGAGGGAAAGTTGCCCGAAAGGATTGCCAAAGAGAATCTGAGAGAGGAACCAAAGCTGGTGACCTGAGTCAGGAAGAACTTGATTATTCCATGGATTCAGAGTAAGCCAATCACTAATGCCCTATAAATATGAAGAACTAGGCTCTCTATCCAGTTAGAAATTAGGGGGCAGTTCAAGAGGGGGCTGAAACAGGAAATGCCTGAGGCCCACTCTGGTGATTTGTAAGAGCAAACAAGCTTGCAGAATAGATACCCACCATTAGTGCCACACAGCTGGGGGTGGGATGAGGCTGAGAAGTTGAACTTCACCTAAAGCAGTAGTTCTCAATGCTGACTGCATCTCAGATTTACCTAGGGACTTTTACAACTATACCTCTGCCTGTGATCCACCTTAGAGAAGATAAGTAAGGGGGGTGAGCCCAGGTATTTTAGCTTAAAAGCTTCCTAGAATATTGTGGGCCACTGGCCTAAAGGAAGAAGAACGAGTATACTGGTATTCCCAATTAATGAGACGGATCTGAAAGCCTATTGTGGAAGAGAAGGATCAAGAATGGATCATGGTGAAAGAATTTGAGAAGGCCTCCATCCTTACTACCAACTAGTAGCTCACTGAACTCCATCTTGAGCTATATCTGGAAGTTTTGAGGCCTAAAGGGAGGACTTCATTCAGTACCTTCTCTACCAAGTCTGGAACTGAAAGGAGAGGGTGAGCAGAAAGTAGGATCTGGAAGTAGGATAGGAAAAAGCCAAAGAGAAACATGGAGAAACAACAAGGAAGCCAAAAGTTCTCCCAGTCTTTAAATATGTTTGTAAAATACTACTCAGGGTCTGGATGCATGAGAAAATCAGGTGAAGGAGATGGAGACACTTAGCTTAGAGGAAAGAAGCAACAGGGACCGTAACTGTCTTTAAATGTTTAAATGAAAAGTCATAACTGCCTGATCTTCTGATAAAGCCAGCCATGTGCCAAATTCTAGAGTAAGCAAAATCCGAAACTCTTGGCATAAAGAGAGGGTTAGACTTTGTTAGTGTGGCTCTAAAAGCAGAATTAGGATTGAGGGGTTTAAAGTTCCAAGGATGCAGAATTCAGTTCAACCACAAGAACTTTCTATATGAGGTACATTGTATAAAGGTAAAAGGGCTTTAATCTGATGCACTGAGTCTAAGTCCTGTATCTACCACTATTAACTGTGCAATCCTGAGAAATGTACTTAAGCTCTCTGCGTTACTATTTCCTCACCAATAAAATACAGGCAATAATACAGTTTTGAGGCTCATATGTGATCATATATATAAAGGCCCAAATATAATATCTAGTTTTGAGCAGGTAAAATGTTTCAGATGTTTTTCCTGCTCTCTCCTCACTTACCAGTTGAGGGTCTGCTCGTACCATATATGGGCTGGTCCAGCTCTGTGCAATTTGGTAAATGGAAAAGAGAATTGGAAGGAGAGGCAGAGCAGAGAGAAGGGGTAGAGTGCAGAATCTTCCATGACCAACATTTAGCATTTGGTAATGGATATGTGGTTTTACCCTGGATCAAAGGGATGCCATGGAAGGCAGCCACACATGGAAGGCAGCCAGGTGTCTCACTAACATCCCACCCAAGAGAGGTGGCTGCCAGGAAAGTCGACCCTGGCCACGAGAAACAGTGGGGTGAATCACCAAGAATAGGAGCAGATGGTAGAAATGGGTGAAGTGGGAGCCCTCCTATTGGGCCTTTGGAAAATTCACATAAGCACCAATGAGGGAACCAGATTTGGATGTCTGCCACAGAAAGGGAGCCAACAGCTGGCACTTCCACAGAGGCCTTCAACACCCCAGGCAGGTGAGAAACACTTGTCTGTCCCTCCTGTCCCTCTTCCCTGTCTCCACACAGAGAGGAGGAGGTGGGCCACAGAGGGGCGTGGCCCAGGGGTAGGTAAGCCCCTCCGTGGTAGGGGAGCTGGCCAGGGCTGGGAGAGGGAACATGGTCATTGTATTGAAGCAAGACTGAAGATTTAAATTGGACTAAACTGGATTGGGCTTTTTATCCCTGAAAGCGAGGAGAACTCTAGAGGTCTGCCAGAGATACTGTCAGGGGGCACAACAGGGAGATTGTGAACAGTGCAGAGTTGAAGGCAGTGATTGTAGAAAAACAAAATCATTTCATATTTCACCTTCTTATGAACTAGGATTGTTTGATAAACCAGATGCAGTAGCTAATATTTTCATTAACAACAAAGTGGCAAAGAGGAAAGACTAAATGATAGAGCTTTGGGGAAATGCCCTGGTGATGAGTCACTCACTGTGTGATGATGCGGGTGGGTTTCCCCTGAAGGGACTGGAACTGCTCGCCCACCAGTGGTCCTCAACAGAGGTCAGCGGTGGGGCAAGAAATCAGAACTCTGGGACCTGGAGCCCAACTGCCTGGATCTCCCAGGAAGGGCACCTTCTGAGGCCCTGGGGAGCTCCCCAGGCACGTGGGCTGCTAGGAATGACATGCTTCCTCATGGAGGGGATGGAGCATTGACTTATTCTCTGTTTTCCCTTTCCCATTCATTGTCCCTGACTTTCATTAAGCTTTGATCAACTTCTTGCATGTTTTGACTTTTGATGTCCTGAGGAGAATGAA
The DNA here is from genome assembly GCF_002201575.2 of Neomonachus schauinslandi. Lineage (NCBI taxonomy): Eukaryota > Metazoa > Chordata > Mammalia > Carnivora > Phocidae > Neomonachus > Neomonachus schauinslandi. The sequence continues at coordinate 149,846,923 of NC_058405.1, forward strand.
GGGAAAAGCTCCTCAACCACACTTGGGGCAAAGTAGCACAGATGAGGATTGTGACTCCTGCCCTGAGGCCACAGTGGTGGTGGCAGCCTTGGGCACTAGCTGCCAAGAGCTTTGCCCCAAAAGTAACCATCACACAGCAGCCAATTACGTCGGAGGTAGTGGCCAAAATAGGGGTACTTGAGGGAGATGGGTTGCTGATACACATGACAGGGGACCCGGAGAGGTTCTCAAGATTCTTAAGCACAGCAGGAGACACTGAGGGTGGGGGACTAATTTATGTCAATGAAACTAGTGTGAGTTAAACCATATCATTTGAGTTACACTATAATTGGAGTTATCCAACAATGGAATGAGCTCCTTGCTACTACAAGTGTTTGAAAGATAAATATCTTCCTTTTAGGGAATCCTCTGAGGGTGTTCCTGTGACATTTATTTATTCAACATGTGTTTATTTTGCATTTACCGTATATCAAGCATTGTGCTAAGCTTACCCACAGTCTCTAGTAGTAACTGTGGAAACTGAGGAAACTGAAGCTTAAAAGTTACATAAGTTGTTTAAGATCGTAACAGCTAATGAGCAGTAGAGATAGGGTGTGACAACAGGTTGCTGAGCTCTAACCATTACCTTGCACTCGCTCCAAAGGTGAGTATGCTAGAGTACACCGTCTAGTGAGGGAGGCTGAAACAATGACAGACTGATTCACTGATGCAGTTATGCACAAATTATTATGGGGCAAGGAGAAGAGGGAATGGAGGGGATGGTCAGGAGTGGCTTCTTAGAGGATGTGTCTCCAAGACTGTGTCTTAAATGATGTGTAGGAGTTAGAAGAGGAAGGGAGCACCATGTGAGACGGTGAGAGGAAGCTGACATTCCAGACAGAGGAGCCAAGTGAAATGATTCTCACACAAGGCTAGTTCAATAAATATTGGTTGAGTAGCTGAATAACAGTATGGACAAGTCAAGACACAACATAGCTTTGAGGGGACAGGGGTGGGGGCATTCCAAGCACGTCAGCAAGAAATGCAAAGGGCAAGGTGGGTAATGTCAGTGAGGCTGCAAATATCCCGGAAGGCCATGAGCTAGATTGGGGGGAAAAAAAAAAAAAGCAGCTATGGGGGCAGCAGATATGTCTGGAGGTTGCTTTCCAAGAGTAGATTTTGGAATCTAAGATTTTTGAGGTGGAGCACTTTCAGATGATGAGAAGATGCATGGGGTCACTGTGGCAGGGTTGTCTGAAATAAACAGGTGGTAAAGGCCATTGGAGTTTGAAGAATATTCCAACATTTCGCAGCTAGGGGGATTCCTTACAACATTAGGAATCAATAATTCTATTAATTACCTGGCTTTTCTTGAAATGAATGAGTTTGTAAAATGTTTTACTATCAAATTGTCAACATAGGTTTAAGGATAGAACACACAGTTTAGCTAGAGGGCTGCGAAAGTCTTAGCCACTAAAGGCGTCTTTGGTGTTTATAGAAATCTTGAGGAGCTTCCTCCAGTCCCATACATCCTCTTCTTAGACACCTTCCTGGTGTGTGAGGCACAGGTGATAACTATCAGTATAAAAAGTCGCATCTGAACACGGTTACACAAACAGAGCACCTCCGAGCACTTTAGTATGTTTTTACCTCTGAACAACTGACCTTGCGGAGGTCATGATTTCTTGTCACATGAACCCCTATCACACCCTGCTATTCTTCTGTTCAGAAAAGCAACACAGATCCCAACCATGTCTAAGAAGCTGGAATAAATGGGTTCACTGCCAACTATAATTATTAAAGCTTGACTTTTCACTTCTCCCCAATAAGAAGAAAGCATAGAAACACAAACACATCATTTGAGTCAAACTGAGAAGACCAATTTTGATCATCAGAAGGGGCAATGCGGCAGAAATGGGAGATCGTCTTTGACAACTAAATTAAACATTGACTTTGTCAACTGCTACCTGTTTCTTCATAGCTGCAAAGCTTCTGGGGAAAAGATTGTTCTGGGCTCAGAATCCTCATAAGTTTCTGTATCTTCTGGGTGAAACTCAAAAAGATGGTTCCTATGGGACATAATCCCTACTCAATCTAAGTCTTGGAGACAGGATTGTGTGTGTATTGTGTGTGCGTCTCACTGCCACACTCTTCCCCTGCCGCTCACTGCGAAAGATCACGTTGATCTCAATTCTATCATTTGAGAAAAACATTCCCAACCTTAAAAAAAAAATGGCCTCAAATTTCAACTTTTGAATTTTTATGGTTGACTTACAAAGGGCTAAAGACTGAGGGGGAGCATGGGAGGTTTGGAATGGAAATACTGACTGCGTTCTGACCTTACTGATGCTGACAAGCGTCTACTCCACTTAAATCTCACAGATGCAAACACGAGTTTCTTGTGGGGTTATTGGTGAGAGAGACAGCACACGTACTGATTTCACTGGAAATTCCCAGGTGAAAAGACCCTTGCTAATATTCTGAAAAGTGGGTCTCCAGGCTCTGATACTCTCACTGACCATCAAAGTAATGCATCCCTGACCAGTGTAACTTGTGAGAACAGAGAGAAACAAATCTCCTTTAACCACGTGACCACCAAGGAGGAAGAAGCCCCTGCTAGTATGTAGGAGCTTCTCGGTGGGTACCCAGTGTATAAGTCCAGGAAACAGCAAAGGCCTCTACAAATGGCCTAGTGTTCCCAAGTGTCTTCTGCCTTTAAAGAACATTTCTTGGAAACTTGGATTGAAAAGCTTCCATTATTTTTCTCTTTCAGGAAATGATTCACGGTATTTCCAAAACCAACAGAATCTCTCTCACACAGCAGAATATTTGAATTCCCAAAGCAGGAATTGCTCTTTGCAGACCTCCACAGACTCCTTATTCATTACGTTCATGCCTGTTGGTCTCTTATGCACTATTGATTCTGGCTCTTCAGAGCCAAATAAAATGAAGACTATATCTTTTAAAGGTTCATTTTCTTAATTAAAAAAAAAAAATCTCCAGTCTCCCTGCAGCACATCCAGGTTCTGGTTCTGTTTTCTAGGAGAGGGATTTTATGATGCAGAGGAGACATATGTGGGGTAGTGGAAAGAACACCAGAGATCAGACTCATCAGATCTCGGGCCTGCATCTGTTACTTACTGGCAGTGGAACTCTAGGTTCATCCTGTAACCCCTAAGCCTCAATTTCCTCAATTATAAGAATTGTCACGTTGCCTGCTGAAGTTTACATAAGATCAGAAGACTTAATATTTGTAAAAGAGATGTGAAAACCAAGATATCAAGCAAAATGATGTTTGAATATTAATTTGAGTACTTGGAAACTGGACACCTTCTCAATTAAGGGCTAGGATGCTACCTCTGTCTGCCCATGGAGCAGATTCCAGGGTCCTGGGCAAAGCATTCCAATGAAGAATTCCTCTAAGTAGTTGGTGGTGTTGGTAATCGTATTTAGGCAGATGTTAGTGCAAAGAGAAAAGTCGGGCTGTACTGAGGGCCCTCAGGTGCCAAGATGCTTTAGAAATAGTCTGTCCTATGTGTCCTATATACTCTTATAGCTTGTCATATATACCTATACATCCTTATTGCTTGAATTTAGATGCCCTGAACTTGAATTTCTATTAGAACTCCCAACATCTTCAAAGTGGTTGGATCAAATTAACAAAGGAGCAATGGTGTCATTTATGCAACCAACTCAATTCATCATGCCTTCTGAGATGCTGGGGTGTGCCAACCACAGGAAAAACACTCGTTGAACCAGCTTTCTGGGGGTTGCCTACAGAGGGCTCAATTCCTTCCCTGCCTAGGAATTGCTCTCAGCTGAAAGGGGCTCACAATGCCTAGTCAATGTGGGAGTAGGGAGGTCTGGCCCCCTGGGCTCCTTTAGGACATGTCTGAAGGACCATCCAGTTGCAGAGCTCTCTGTGGGATTGACTGAGGCCTTTGCCACAACTGCTTCATGGTTCAACTTGCCCCTCTGCCCAGTCCTGCTCCGTTTCCTTCCGTACAGGTCATGTTCTGCCTATGCAGAAAAGAGTTAACTTAGCCGCCGGAGACTGTTATCCTCTGAAACACCTTTCAGAGGTATAACTTGGGCCCTTGGCTGGCCTGGGAACTTGGGTTTCAGTAGGGTTTATGCCATTCCCAGAACTGATAAGAGCAGCTCGCTGTGCCTAAATTGTTGTAGAAACAACGTGATGTATGCTAAATACCTCCTTTCCTTCTGGGAGTCTGGATTTCGGTATGTGCGAGGCCAGAGGTACCTATGTGACCAGCGTCCAATAAAAAACCTGGGCACTGAATCTCTAATGAACTTCCCTAGTGGACACCATTTTGCATGTGCTGCCACACAAGTTCTGTGTGACTCCATGGGGAGAGAGGCAGAAGCTTGTGCTTGGTTTCCTCAGGACTTCATCCCATGCACCTTTTCCCCTTGCTGGTTTTTCTTTATATCCTTTTGCTGTAATAACTTATATCTGCAAGTATGGCTATGTGCCAAGTCCCGTTAGCTCTCCTAGTGAATCACCAAACTCCTCAAAAAATGTCCTGCATGCAAATCTTCATTATCTCAGAAAACTTGGCCTCAGTGACCCACTTCTTCATGGCTCCCCGAGACCTATTTTCCCTGTAGCTTTATTTCAGTTAATTGTACCACTGTTCTTCCAGTCTTTTAATCTTATAATCTCAGAATCAAAATTCTCCCATCCAACTACCTGATAGCCCTTCCAAATATATCTCTATTATCCAAAGATATCTCTGTATCATATTTAGGAGATATATTTAGGTATATTTAGGTGCCTAAATATGTCCTCTACATTTTCACTGCCATCATGGCCATAATTTAGGCCATGATACTTTCCATCTAGATAATCACATCAGTTCCCTAACTGTTCTCTTCCCAATCACACTGATACACAAGTTAATCTTTCTAATGTAAATCTTGGAATAAGTGAGTTAACTTTTTTTTCTTTTAAGATTTTATTTATTTATTTGAGAGAGAGAGAGAGGGAGAGTGCAGGAGCTGGGGAGGGCAGAGGGAGAAGGAGACTCCCCACTGAGCAGGGAGGATCCAGGACCACAGGATCATGACCCGAGCCGAAGGCAGATGCTTTACCGACTGAGCCATCCAGGCGCCACTGTTCTTTGTTTTTTAAAAAGGCTTATTTATTTATTTATTTATTTATTTATTTTAGAGAGAGAGTGTGTGTATGTGCATGAGCAGGGGGACGGGCAGAGGGAGAGAGAGAGGGGGAAAGCAGACTCCCCACTGAACACAGAGTGGGATGCTGCTCAATTGATGTCAGGACCCTGAGCTGAAACCGAGAGTCCGACACCACTGACTGAGCCACCCAGGCGCCCCATTGAAGCCAAACTAAAACAAAATAACTTCAGTTTTTTCTCATTGATTTCAGAACAATGTTAAACTTCTTAGCAAGGCATTAAAGCCCCTGAGAAACTGGCCTCAGTCACTAAGCCAGTCTTATTCTTTCCCTCTCAAGGGGCTAAACCTCTCACTGTTTACTAAACAATCTTTGTATTTTTTGTCTCCTTTTCCCTTTGTTTATGCTATTCATTCCCTCTCAAAAGGGCCCTTACCCATCTTCTCTTATCAAGATTTTAAATGCCAAACTTCTTTTGAGAAGCTTCCTCCGTAGAACCTTGCCAGTCTGCCTTAAGGCAGAATTCAAGTCTCATCCTCAGCTCTTGGACAGCAAAAATAGATTACTGTGTCTCTACCCCTTTGGATGTGAATCTCTGAAAATAATAACAAGGCTTCCTCTCCTTTCTCCTTTGAGCTTAATCAATAGATTTGGCTAAACAAGAGCAAGAGAAAATTATTGAGCAAGAGTTCTTAATCCTTATGGCAGATAGAGAATCATTCATAATTTATAAACTGTATGCTCTGGGCCAGTGGTCTTCAAATGTTCTGGTTTATGTACCCCCAAACAAATGTGAACACGTATCTTCAATTTCATATGTACTTGTGTATATGTTAAATTGTACCAACATTTTCCATACATCATAGAACAGACATAAATAGTGATGTTCAAAAGATGAGATGAAAAGTAGGTGTAGAAAGTTCTAATATTTCCAAGCCATGCCCCAGTGACTCCCTGTACATTGAGGTGTGTGCACTCTTTTTTGGAGAACCCTGCTTCCCACTACCAGGACTATGTGCTTAGTTTCCCCTTTGTGACCTCTGCCTTGAATCAAAATACTTTTTTTTTTTCAGTTGTGTTACAAGCAAAGCTAGGAAATATAATTTCTCTGTGGCTCGGGTGCAAAACGTTTATCTTTCTCAAGGGAAAGATGAATTTCACCAGCAGTGAAGGTCCTGGTGGTTTAGCTGCCCTTTGTAGCCAGAGATTATCCAAAGGACATCTTAGTCTTATTTTTATTACAGAAGACAGCTATTCAGACAGTCCCTGAAGACTTTTGGTGTTGTTGTTGGGTGGTTGTGTGTTCAAACCACATCTCTGATATGCTGTATGATAAGAAAGACTTTTTAAAGTCTGGGTTGGGCTGCAGGCAGGTTGAGGCAAAATGTTTTTCTCTTAGTAATGGCAGATCCAGTTTGATAATGTACAACTTTAAGTTGCGGCAGTGACCTTAAAAATGTGAAGCTCTCAGCTCACTTTGCTGTCACAACAGACTTTTGAGCAATCCAAGCAGAAAAAAAATGCAAGTGCAAGAAACATGTAAAGGGGGGGTGTGGCATAAAAATAACCATAGAAAATTTTTGGAAAATGTGGTCAAATGCATATTAGCATCAAGCATAAACTTGAGAATATGACACAGAAGGAAGTTCAAAAAACAAGTATGTTACAAAAGAACATTTACACAACTTTGGATTAAGTATCTTTGAACTTGAATTAATAAGGAAAGAGAACCCAAAAAGACAGAAACTTGCTGTTTTATGATAAATCTTTGGGCTGGTATTCTGGAACACTTTCTCTGCATAACTCTAAAGTGATTGCATTAATATTGACATCATCTGAGGCTTTTGTAGTTACAAATGGACTCTCTACTTCTACAAACAAGGCTTACTGGAAACCACTACATTGAAAGTCATTAAAACATAGCACAATGACTCCAAAAGGCAAGCTGAGCCGTCATTAATTGCCATTTCACACACATCCCACACACCCCACACAACAGAGGTAAAGATGGGCTGCAGTTCACATTCTAGCTCTGAGTCTGATCCAATCACCAGCCCACCACTAGGAATGGACAGTTTGGGGTTTATAGCAAATGCACCTTTCCCTGGGGAAATTTCATTTCAGTTAAAAGAAGTGAAGCAGAAAGGGAATATAATTAATTGCTTTCTTCTCCTCAGCTGTGCTGGTATATTCTCTGTCTACCCAGGTTCCCCAGGCATTACACTTTGCCCTGTACACCACTCCATTCTCACATTGCTCCAGGGAAAGCAGAAGCAGAGAGGAAGTGGAGAAAAGCCTGTCAGACTCTCTAACAATCACTTCAGTGCATGATGAAGTAGATGCAGACTACAAGGGTGCAGTTAGAGGCTACTAGGTCATCGTGTTCTTCCATAGCAAAGCTTGGGTACACAAAAACAAATGTATATCAAGTTGTACAGGTAATTAATAGAGATGTATCTGCCTGTTCTGCAAGTATTTGAGGAGTTTAAGAGTGAAATATAACTCATACAATAGTTTATACAATAGTTGATGTTTCTGGAAAAGCTACAGATAATCTTGGAATGCAACTAGTCCGTTAATATAGAAAAAGTCTAAAAAAGAAATGATTTTTATGCCTCTCTGGAGTGGAGTTATAGTGTGTATTTTAAGATCTTCTGTTCTGTTGATCTTAGATCAAATCAGGAATGAAAAAAGCACCTCATTTATTCAGTAGCTGGTAAACCAAGAGAAGGGATACACCAAGATTTATGTTTTTCCTTAATTCTAGGAAAATAGTAATATTTGATATTTGTAATTCAGGCTGCCTGGATAAATGGTTCAACATTCAATTTTCTAATAGGATGCAAAGTCGCTAATAATACCAAGTAAGGAAACACCAGACAGAAGCATAGATTGTAACTAAATGGTGAGATGGCAACTAAGAGACATCAGCAATATGGGAATATTTTTTTCTGACACCAAGATAAATTTTGAAGCAGGAGACCTCATCCAGCCAGTCAGAATTTGCCAGTGGCTTTTAAGGTCAACTTGGTAAAACTGTAAGCCATTTGTTGTTACTGTGCTTCTTTCTTCATTCACTGTCCATCCTTAACACCCTGTCTCCATGCTTTAGGAAAGAGAAGACAACTTAGAGTCAAATACTCTGCATGGACCTAGACTGACCAAACTCAACCTCCACATCTCTTTTCCCAGAGGCTATTAGGGCCTTTGAGAAAAGAAAAGTAATTCCTCCTCACACAAAACTCATTTTACTATTCTGGATTCAGTCAGGAAAACAGAAACCATGGTCAGTATTTCAAACATGAGGGATTTAATACAGGAAGTTGTTTACAAAGTGTTGGAAGGGCTGAAAGAGCAAAAGGAAGGAGGGGAGATACGCAGAGTTAGGAAAACTCCTGATGCTTCTAAGCTTGTACCCACGAGCCTGTTCCTGTCCCTGGGCGGCTATGGATGTGGTCACTTCAGGGACTGGAATTGTCAGAAATTTCCCTCCGTGGCTAGGGCTATAAACGGTAAAGAGATTCTGTTGCTGCCTGGGCAGCTGGAGCCTGCAGCCCTACTGCCCTGTCTGTTGTTACTGAATGTAGAAGTACAACACTTCTCCCTTCCTCTGATCTTTCCCAATGCCTGCCATTGGCAGATGCCAACAGGAGGCCACTGGCAGGGAGTCTGAGAAACATAATGTGCAGACCTCAGGCCCCAAGGAATACCGAACAGATTACAAAGGTTAAGTATAAAGCTGAAAAACAACAGATAAATAATCAACACAGTCAGGCAACTTGCTCTAAACCAAAGCTTCCTAAACTTTCTTTTAGTTCATAGTATATATAGAAATTGGGATAAACTGGAGGAGATTTGAGGACTTCTACGTGGGACTTGGTAAAAGCATCTATTACATTTTATTTATATTATAATTATGATGAATAAATACAATATAAAGTATAAGGGAAGATATTAGATACTGAATTAGTCTGAAATTTCCAAATAAAATGTTTAAGTTTAATTTGATAAACATGAGTTTGCCTCCTTAAACATGACATTTTATGTGTGAATTATCCTTGAAATGGCTACACGTAATTCTTTTTTTTTTTAATTTTTTTTTAAATTTTATTTATTTTTGAGAGAGAGAGAATGACAGAGAGAGAGAGAATGAGAGGGGTGAGGGTCAGAGGGAGAAGCAGACTCCCTGCTGAGCAGGGAGCCTGATGTGGGACTTGATCCCGGGACCCCAGGATCATGACCTGAGCCGAAGGCAGTCGCTTAACCAACTGAGCCACCCAGGCACCCCGCTACACGTAATTCTTATCAATGCTCTTCAGTAAAGAGCTCTTCAAATTGTTGATAGTCACTATTAATAAGAAATTGTTCACAAATGGGTGACAGAAAAAAATAAAAAAAACTTAAAATAACATTTTCATTTCCATTCAGAAATTCACTACTTTTGAAAACATAAAAACCAATAGCTTTTCCTTTTCTTCATTGGCAAACATAATGTTGACATTTCTTGTGATGACATGGTTTTTGAATTCTATAAAAAATTTTCAAATTCACTTAATGTGTTTCTATCACACATGCATTGTCAGTATGGTTACTCTGCAGGTAACTTGGATGTCCCTAAAATGACACATTGTTTGCAAATAGACAGGAGCATTGAATAAATGTGAAAATAGAGACTTAGGGCAAATGCTGGGTCGGGAGCTACACTGGTCAGAAGCCCCTGCCCAAGCTGACCAAAGCCACTTTCTCTGCCTCTTGGGCACCCACAGCACAGACTCCCCCAGCAGGACCAGAGCCTCTTCATTCATGTTAAGTCCATGTTGGTGTGCTCTCAGTGGCCTGCTGAAGGAGGTGCCAGGTGGTAAAGCATGGCCTTGACTGCAATCTCTGCATCTTGGCAGAATGGGGGTAAAAGATATTGTTCTGCTTGCCATCTGTAGGAATCTTGGGGCACACTATCCCACACATTCAACTCCACTAAGGAATCAGTGTCTAGAATACAATTAGATCCATTCACAGGGCACAAATTGGGCAGCTATACCCTCAAGACCAGGAAGAAATACATGGTTTTACCTACTGTGGGCTTCAAAAGTTTATTTGAGTCTAGTTCTGCTTGAAACTCCTTTCACTGATTTCTACAAACCTGCACTTATTCAAAATATACAGAGACATACGTTGACAAAAATTCTGAACAGATTTCTGTATCTTTGTAGCAGATTTTTGCATTGCAGCTTTGAAATAAGAATGCTGGAAAACTATCCGTTGGTTAGTGGGGTTGGCAGTTCTAAGTTGGCTCCCAGTGATCCTTCCTCCCGGTCTTCATGCCTGTGAGTGTGGGTTGGACCTAGTGGTTTGCTTCTAATGAATAGAATATAGCAAACAGTGATGGGATGTCACCACCAGGATTAGGCACCAATGTGACACTTGCTTGCATCTTGTTTACTTTCTTTTGGTCTCTCACTTGCTCACTCTGATTGAAGCCAGTTGCTATGTTATGAACTGCCCTAGGGGAGGCCCTCCTGGCAAGAAACCAAGAGAGATCTTCAGTCAACAGCCAGAGAAGAACTGAGACCCTTAGTCCTCTTAGCCTGGAAGAACTGAATCTTGCCAACAATCATGGAAGTGAATTTGGAAGCAGATCTTCCCCATTTGAACCTTGAAATGACTGCAGCCCTAGTTGATTATTTGATTGAAGCTTTGTAAGAAATCTTTTTTTTTTTTTTTTAAGATTTTATTTAACAGTGAGATAGATAGAGCACAGGTAGGCAGAGCGGCAGGCAGAGGGAGAGGGAGAAGCATACTCCCACTGAGCAAGGAGCCCAATGTGGGACTCGATCCCAGGACCTCAGCCGAAGGCAGCCGCTTAACCGACTGAGCCACTCAGGGACCCAAAGCTTTGTAAGAAATCTTGAGCCAGGAGACCTGAGCTAAGCTGTACCCAGATTCTTGGCCATAGAAATTGTGAGATAATATTTGTTACTTTAAATTGCTAAATTTGGGGCTAATTTGTTCCTCAGCAGAGTAGTTGGGAAACATATGTAGGAGAGCATCTTTTTGTAGGGAAAGGCATAATCACTTTGTGAGTGTACTTTCTCTTTGCCTTTTCTCTTGCTCTTGGGTGAAAAGTACGCAAACCTGATGGTTGGAGTACTGGAAACCATCTCAGAGCATACAGATGAGTGTCTCATTGTAAGAATGGCATGAAAGTCATTTCTCATATCATAATCACTCCTGTGCTTAAACATAGGGAGTAGAATGGAAAGCAGAATCATTCTAAGTAAACTTTTCTTTCTTTGCCCCTGCCCTCTCTCATATAGCTAAATTTGCATAAGTTAAAGGTACATTACGATATACCCTCTGCGTTTAACCTGTCTTCATCTACCACTTTAGAAAGCCATCAATTTCTATTGTATACCTATATGCCAGAGATTTCTTTAAAAGGGTTAAAAATTCCTGAAAGCCAATAGTAATTTGCATGGTAGTCCTATGAGTTAAGAGCATTTTTTTTTTTTTTTGCATTTTATGTAGTATGTGTCCTTATGTGTGCTAGGCAGTGAAAGATAGAAATGGGGAGAGGTTGCCTTACTAGCAGTGGCCCTATCCATCCTTGAACTCCTTAACTATTGGCTTAGATCCATTGAGTTTGCCAGGTTAGTTCAACTGTGATAACCTGACCCAGCCACTAGGTGAGTCATATTGTCCAGGTACATTCTGACACTAAGGGTACATTTAAGAGGCACAGAAAGCTATGTAAGTATCAGGTGACTGTTCAGGTGAAGCAGGAATGGCTCCTGAAGCATGAGACTGAAGAAGGGTGTCCCAGTCTCAAGCCAAAGTTGGGATTAGCCACACAGTGTTAAAATTCAAAGGCATCATTGAGAGAGCATCTCAGAAGCGAGCAATATTTACTTGTGAATTCAAGGAATATAAAAAAGTTTATAGGTTTCAGTTTCCCCCCCTCCAAAAGGAAAAGTTTTTTTAGGTCTCATGGAGAAATGTAAAATCTTAGAACTTACATCATCCAATTCACTGAACTGAAAAACATCAATGAGAGAGTGATATTGATTTTAGCCATGAAAATGTTAATATATAGGCATATTTATGAAGCCACTCACTAAAGGCAGCTTTAAAATTTTTCATCTTGAAATGATACTTCAAGCTGTATTGCAAAGGTAGGTAATGATTCCTGGATTGGGACTGATTATCATTGATGACTGTCATTTTACAAGTGGGAAAATGGAGGATGAAAAAGATCCAGAGATTTGCCCAAAGTCACGGTGCTGATGATATCTCTAGGGCTTCAACCAAGCCTTTGACTTCCCAATTCCTGCACCATTTTAGGAAATTTAGGAGGGAGTCAGGGTAGACTAGTTTGGAACTTGAGTGACTATTAGTTGCCTATAAAATGTTTTGTATTGGACAACTGTTTTTACTTGATTGTGACAGCAACTACTGCTAATTCCCTTTTAAAAATTTGAGTTAAAATTGATAAAGTGGGCTCTCCCTCTCCATCCACCTCTCCTCTCACTCATGCTCTCTCTCTCAAATAAATAAAAAATTAAAAAATCTAAAAAAAATTGTGATAAAGTGGGTTTGGATTTGTTAGGTTTTGATATAGTCTTCATTCCAGTGGTCATGGGCTTAGAAGTTCTGTTTCTAGGGAAGGAAGAAGAATGGATCTTGAAGATAACTTACTGTTTTTGCCACAACACACTTGGCTCTGTCTGCAGTGTTTTTATTTCCTTCTCTGCTTAGCAAACTCTAGTTCATCCCTATAGGTTTAGCTCAATTATCATCCTTCCTGCAAAGCCTTCTCTCTGTTTTCTTACTGGGTTTTATAAATCCTTCCATCTTGACACTTTCTTGTTATTCATTTAGCAAGTTTTAAGTCCCTCCATATGTTAGGCATTATTCTGGGAACTGGGGATTTAGCAGTGACCAAAACAAAGTCCTTTCCTTTGCAAAGCTTATTGCATCATAATTATTTAGTATCTTTTGTACTCTAAGGCTGTCTCAAATTGAGAGAAGGGCAATATTCAAACTTCAAGCATTTTTATTCCCAACTGAATGTATAAATCTATTATCCAGGACTAAGATACAATCACTGGATAAGGCTTCAAAAGTACTTCATATTCTTTCCTATTAATCACAAAGGTAATATTTATGGTTTACAAATCATCTCTTTTAGGGAGTCACGGACCTTGGAAGGACCTTGAGGATTATTTAATTAAACCACTTCAGTTCAGATGAGAAGTCTGAGTATTGAATCACAAGATTTTATTTGCTCAGGATTATGTGCCAAGTTAACGTCAGGGCTAGAAGTAGAATCCAAGAATATTTATTCTTATACAGGTTCCTTTGATGTGTTGCATTTTGTGAAAAAGTATCACACTGAAAAATATAATTTAGTTATGTTTATAAAATCATCCTTTCTAAAAATTATAGCATTAAAGTTCAGGTAAAAAAAAGTATTACAAGAATAGGGATATGTTGGTGTGTGTGTGATAGTGTTAAGGACATTTTCTAATTCCAATATGTGGGGGGGAAAAGATATAAATAATTTGAATATAAACATATTGGAGAATGGTAATATAGAGTTGTAAAACGTCAAGTTACATTGTAAGCGTGATAGATGACATATCACAACAAGGTCTACACAGTCCTTCCCTAAAATTTTATGGATTCCATTAGAGATCTTCTTTATGTTAATTTGAGATCTGTGATAGTGCACACACACACACTCAAAAACCTGAAAATCAGTGTTTTAACTGAAAACTGATATAAAAATAAGCCATCATGCACAGTTTTTAGCAAGCACTGAACTCTAACACAGATCCTTGCTCTTTGAACCTTTGCTCTCACATACCAACAGATGCAGTCTAAACACATGCCCCCACGTTCACACCTACAACATTCAGCCCCTCACCTGCCCCTCAGACACAGTTCTGACACATCAGCTCCATTTCCTTCATCCATGGGAGATAGCGTGAAGGAGAAATGAAAGTCAGGAGCACAGATGCATGATGTACAAATGTGTGTATTATGCAAAGCCTATGGGAAAAAGCTTTGAATGAAATAGCAAAAATTTATTTCAGAAAAATTAACTTTGGTAAAATCAGTGAAAATATAGCCAGCTCCTCCAGCTTAAATTCATGAGACTAGAAAGCAAGATTGTGATTCAGAGTTTAATACAATCCATTTTTGGTAACAATATATTTAAACAAGTACAACACATTGATAATTTCCTGAGGAAAAGGGCTTAAAACAGTACTATTAAATTAGTTCTAATAGTCCTAAAAAGAAGAAAATAATAGTTTTCTTTCTTTTTTTGAGGTTTTTGGGTTTTGCTTATATCTTCTTTTCTTTTTTTTTTCATCGTAAGTGTACTCTTTGATCCCCATCCCCTATCCCTCCCCCCCCGACCTCCCCTCTGGTAACCATCAGTTTGTTCTTTATAATTTAAGAATCTGTTTCTTGGTTTGCCCCTTTCTCTCTCCCTTTTCTTTCCTTTGCTCATTTGTTTTGTTTCTTAAATTCCACATATGAGTGAAATCATATTATATTTGTCTTTCTCTGACTGACTTATTTCGCTTAGTGTAATACTCTCTAGCTCCATCCATGTTGTTGCAAATGGCAGGATTTCATTCTTTTTTATGGCCAAGTAATATTCCTTTATATGTATATATAAAGGATATATATATCGCATCTTTTTTATCCATTCATCAGTTGATGGACACTTGGTCTACTTCCATAATTTGGCTATTATAAAGAATGCTGCTATAAACATAAGGGTGCATGTATTCCTTTGAATTAATGTTTTTGTATTTTGGGGATAAATACCCAGTAGTGTGTAGTTCTATTTTTAACTTTTTGAGGAACCTCCATACTATTTTCCACAGTGGCTGCACCAGTTTGCATTCCCACCAATAGTGCACCAGGGTTCCTTTTTCTCCACATCCTTGCCAACACTTGCTGTTTCTTGAGTTTTTGATTTTAGCCGTTCTGACAGGTTATGAGGTGGTATCTTATTATAGTTTTGATTTGCATTTCCCTGATGATGAGTGATGTTGAGCATCTTTTCATGTGTCTGTTGGTCATCTATCTAGATATTCTATGGAGATATGCCTGTTCATGTCTTCTGCTCATTTTCAAATTGGATTATTTGTTTTTTGAGTATTGAGTTGTATCAGTTATTTATATATTTTGGATGCAAACCTTTTTTTGGATATATCATTTGCAAATATCTTCTCCCATTCAATAGGTCTTTTAGTTTTGTTGATTGTTTCCTTTGCTGTGCAGAAGCTTTTTATTTTGATATAGTCCCAATAGTTTATTTTTGCTTTTATTTCCCTTGTCTCAGGAGACATATCTAGAAAAATGTTGCTACAGACATGTCAGAGGTTACTGCTTGTGCTATCTACAAGGATTTTTATGGTTTTAGGTCTCACATTTTGGTATTTAGTCCATTTTTAGTTTATTTTTGTGTGTGGTGAAAGAAAGTGGTCCAGTTTCATTCTTTTGCATTGTAGCTGTCCAGTTTTCCCAACACCACTTGTTCAAGAGACTGTCTTTTTCCCATTCTATATTCATTCTTCCTTTGTTGAAGATTAATTGACCATACAGTTGTAGATTTATTTCTGGATTTTCTGTTCTATTCTGTTGATCTATGTGTCTATTTTTATGCCGGTACCATACTGTTTTCATTACTACTACTTTGTAATGTAACTTGAAATCTGGAATTGTGATTCTTCCAGTTTTTTCTTTTTCAAGATTGCTCTGGCTATTTGGGGTCTTTTGTGGTTCCTTACAAATTTTAGGATTGTTTAGTTCTAGTTCTGTGAAAGATGCTGTTGGTATTTTGATAGGGATTGCATTAAATCTGTAGATTGCTTTAGGTAGTATAGACACTTCAACAATATTTCTTCTTCAACCCATGGAATGTCTTTCCAATTCTTCACATTGTCTTGATTTTTTTTCATCAGTGTTTTATAGTTTTCAGAGTACAAGTCTTTCACCTTTTGGATTAAGTTTATTCCAGATATTTTATAGTATTTGGTGCAATTGTAAATGGAATTGTTTTCTTAATTTCACTTTTTTTTTTCCCTTAAGATTTTATTTATTTATTTGACAGAGAGAGACACAGTGAGAGAAGGAATACAAGCAGGGGGAGTGGGAGAGGGAGAAGCAGGCTTCCTGCTGAGCAGGGAGCCCAACATAGGGCTCGATCCCAGGACCCTGGGATCATGACCTGAGCCGAAGGCAGACGCTTAATGACTGAGCCACCAAGGCGCCCTTTAATTTCACTTTCTGCTGATTCATTATTAATGTATAGGAATGCAACAGATTTCTGCACCTTAATTTTGTATCCTGAGACTTTACTGAATTCATTTATCAGTTTTAGTGGCTTTTTGGTGTAGTCTTTAGAGTTTTCTATGCAGTATCATGTCATCTGCAAATAGAGTTTTACTTCTTCCTTATGAATTTGGATGCCTTTTATTTCTTTATGTTGTCTAATTGCTGTGGCTAGGACTTCCAATAATATGTTGAATAAAAGTGGTGAGAGTGGACATCCTTGTCTTGTTCCTGTCCTTAGGGGAAAAGCTCTCAGTTTTTCACCATTGAGTATGATGTTGGCTTTGCGTTTTCCTATAAGGCCTTTATTATGTTGAGATAAACCTACTTTGCTTAGTGTTTTTATCATGAATGGATGTTATATTTTGTCAAATGCTTTTTCTGCATCTATTGAAATGATCATATGGTTTTTATCCTTTCTCTTATTGATGTGACATATCATGTTGATTGTTTTGTGAATATTGAACCACTGTTGCATCCCAGGAATAAATATCCCAGGAATAAATAAAGATCATGGCATATGATTTTTTAAATGTATTGTATTCCATTTGCTAATTTTGACAATTTCTGCATCTATAATCATGAGAGATATTGGCATATATTTCTTTTTTTTGGTGGTATCTTTATCTGGCTTTGGTATCAGTGTGATACTGGCCTCATACAATGAACTTGGAAGTTTTCCTGACTCTTGTATTTTTTGGAATAGTTTGAGAAGAACAGATATTAACTCTTCTTTAAATGTTTGGTTGAATTCATCTATGAAGCTATCTGGTCCTAAACTTTTGTTTTTTGGGAGGTTTTTGATTACTGATTCAATTGCACTGCTGGTAATTGGTCTGTTCAAATTTTCTTTTTCTTCCTGCTTT
Organism: Neomonachus schauinslandi; assembly: GCF_002201575.2. Taxonomy (NCBI): domain Eukaryota; kingdom Metazoa; phylum Chordata; class Mammalia; order Carnivora; family Phocidae; genus Neomonachus; species Neomonachus schauinslandi. The sequence continues at coordinate 149,864,275 of NC_058405.1, forward strand.
AGTTTTGGTAGTTTATATGTTTCTAGAAATTTATCCACTTCTTCTAAGTTGTCTAATATGTTAGCATATTGGTTTTCATGATTCTATTATAATTGTTTGTATTTCTGTGGTGTTGGTTGTTATTTCTCCTCTTTCATTTATTTTGTTATTTCTCCTCTTTTATTTGTTTATTTTGTTATTTCTCCTCTTTTATTTGTTTATTTTGTTTATTTAGGTTCTGTCTCTCTCTCTTTTATTTTTGTTGAGTCTGGCTATAGGTTTATCAATTTTGTTCATCTTTTCAAAGGACCAGCTCCTGGTTTCATTGATTTTTTTTTTTTTTTAGTTTCATTTATTTCTGCTTCTAATCTTTATTATTTCCTTCCTTCTGTTGGTTTTGGGTTTTTTGTTGTTGTTGTTGTTGTTCATTTTCTAGCTCCTTTAGGTGTAAAGTTAGGTTGTTTATTTGAGATTTTTTTTTGCTTTTTGAGGTAGGCCTGTATTGCTATAAACTTCCCTCTTAGAACCACTTTTGCTGCATCCCTTGGGGCTATTGTGTTCTCACTTTCATTTGTTTCCATGTAATTTTTTATTTCTTCTTTGACTTCTTGGATGACCCAACATGTTATTTAACCTCCATTTATTTGTGGTCTTTCCAGATTTTTTCTTGCTGTTGATTTCAACTTTCATAACATTGTGATCAGAAAAGATGCATAGTATGACTTTGATTTTTAAAGATTTGTTGAAACTTGTTCTTTGACCTAATATGTGATGTATTCTGGAAAGTATTCCATGTGCACTTGAAAAGAATATGTATTCTGGTGTTTTAGGATGGAATGTTCAGAATACGTCTGTTAAAACTATCTGGTCCAATGTGTCATTCAAAGCCACTGTTTCCTTGTTAATTTTCTGTTTGGATGATCTATCAATGTGAATGAGGTGTTAAGGTCCCCTACTATTATTGTATTACTATTATTTTGTTTATGTTTGTTATGAATGTTTTGTGATTTTGGGTGCTGCCATGTTGGGTACATATTTACAATTGTTGTATCCTCTTGTCGGATTGTCCCTTTTATTATTATATAGTGTCCTTCTTTGTCTCTTGTTACAGTCTTTGTTTTAAGGTCTATTTTGTCCAATAAAAGTATTGCTACCCTGCCTTTCTTTTGACATCCATTTGCATGATAAATATTTCTCTATCCCCTCACTTTCAATCTGAAGATGTCTTTTGGTCTGAAATGAGTCTCCTGTAGGCAGCATATAGGTGGGTCTTATTTTTTTATCTACTCTGTCACCTTATGTCTTTTTCTTTCTTTCTTTTTTTGAGAGCGAGCATGAGCAGGGGTGAGAGGCAGAGGGACAGAGAGAATCTTAGGCAGGCTCCATACTCAGTTTGGGCCTGATGAGGGGCTCAATCTCATTACCCTGAGATCATGACCTGAGCTGAAATCAAGACCCTGACTCTTAACTGACTGAGCCACCCAAGCACCCCTGTCACCCTATGTCTTTTGATTGGAGCTTTTAGTCATTTATATTCAAAGTAATTACTAATAAGTATGTACTTATTGCCATTTTGTTACTCATTTTGTGGCTGTTTTGTAGTTCTTCTCTTTTCTTCTCTTTCTCTCTTCTTTCACAGTTAGTTGGCTTTTTGTAGTGATAAACTTGGATTCCTTTCTCTTTATTTTTTGCATATCTATGACTGGTTTTTAATTTGTGGCTACCAGTAGGTTTGTATATAACATCTTCTGCATATAGCAGTCTATATTAAGTTGATGGAAGCTTAAATTTAAACCCATTCTTTACTCCTCTCTCTACCATGTTTTAGGTATATGGTGTCACATTTTACATCCTTTTATTTTGTGAATCCCTTGACTGATTTTTAAGAGATACTGATTTTTACTGCTTTTGTGTGTTTTTTCTTTTCATACTTTCACTTATGGTCTTTCCTTTCCTCTCAAAGTGTCCCCTTTAATATTGTAGGGCTGGTTTGGTGATAATGAAATCATTTAGTTTTTTTGTTTGTTTGAGAAACTCGTTATCTCTCCCTCTATTCTGAATGATAGCCTTGCTAGATACAGTATTCTTGGCTGCAGATTTCAGCACTTTGAATATATCATGCCACTCACCTCTGGCCTGCAAAGTTTCTGCTGAAAAATCTACTGATAGCCTTATGTGTTTCCCTTGTATGTAACTGTCTTTTCTCTTGCTTCTTACAATTTTTTTTTCTTTATCACTACTTTTTTGCCATTTTGATTACTATGTGTCTTGGTGTGGACCTCCTTGGGTTGTTTTGGGGGGCATCTCTGTGCCTCCTGGATCTGGATATCTGTTTCCTTCCCCAAATTAGGTAAGTTTTCAGCTATTACTTCTTCAAATTTTCTGTCCCCTTTTCTCTCTCTTCTTCTGAGATCCCTATAATGCGAATGTTATTATGCTTGATGGAGTTACTGAGTTCCCTAAGACTATTCTCAATTTGCATAATTTCCTTTCCTCTCATTTGTTCAACTTGATTACTTTCCATTACTCTGTCTTCCAGGTTGTTAATTCATTCTTCTGCTTCATCTAGTCTGCTATATATTACATCAAATGTATTTTAAATTTCATTTATTGTGTTCTTAATCTCTTATTGGTTCTTTTTTATCTCTGTGTTAAGGGTTTCACTGATGTCTTCCACTCTTTTCTCAAGCCCAGTTTCTTTATGATCATTACTTTAAATTCTCTATCAGGCATGTTACTTATATCCATTTTGCCTTGGTCTCTTGCAGTGGTTTGGTTCTGTTCTTTCATTTGGGAGATATTTATCTTTCTCTCATTTTGTCTGACTTTCTTCATCTGTTTCTCTGTGTTAAGAAAGTCAGCTACTTCTCTTACTTTAAATGATAATAGCCTTATGAAGAAGAGGTCTTGATGGTGCAGGAAAACTCTAAATTTAACTCTCTACTGGTTTTCCCTACAGCCTGAACTTTTTCTGAATTGTGTACTATATTTAGATTTAGGAAGACATAATTAGATCAAATATTAGATTTTTAAAGCATATGAATACGGTAAACCATCAATGCCAAAAATACACAAGACAAAAACCATGACAAATCCAAAATTAGTAAAATAGATGTTATAAATCTCTCTGAAAGTGGTGTCCATTGACTGTTACTGACAAAGCATTTGTATTTTACATGATAAATTTTTGTTTATCAAGGATCTTGGAGGCTCTATCAAGCAATAAAATTATGAACAACAGGATAGAAAGATGAATACTTTCTTTATTAATGAGTGGATGTAGCTCACCTTCAGCACAGGCTAAGACTCTAAAGAATGAGTGGGATTCTTTTGGTTACTAGTGGCAGGAAAACTGACCCCATTTGGCCTAAAAGGAAATTTATTGTCTTGTCTAACTAGAAAGCCCAAGTGTAAGTCCCAAGGCTTCAAGTATAGCTGGATTCAAGCAAAACAATCCATTAGTGCTCCAACCATTCATTCTGCTTTCTGCATGGCTTCAGTATGAGGTTTCACACAGTAGTGCTCCAGTCCTTCTATCCTCTTAGGTTCAAGATGAAAAAACAAGAGCAAGTTCGCTTTCCCAAGAACTCAAAGTTACTGACTTGAGTCTCGTTCTCATCCCTGAACCAATCATTGTGGCTAAGGGAACATGATGCACTGACTAGCTTAAGCCTAAGGAGTATTTCACCTCTAAGGACAGAGGCGTAGCCTTGCTCAAGCACGTGGACTGAAGAGAGGGAGAGTGAGGAAAGAATAAAACTTACTATGAAAATTGGGATCTGTTGCTGGAAGATGGAATGGATGGGATTCTGGAATACAAGTCACACATGCCTATTTTATGAGGAATCTCAATTGTGGCCATGGAGATATAGTTTTGCTGGCTCTGTTAGTACCAATTAAAAAATGGTCCTAGATCAAAGGTGATGATAAAAATGTATAGTGAATCCACTATTTATAAGGCAGGTGTGCCACTGGATCATCAGTTTCCATTGCTGTACAATGACAATTATACCACTTACAACTCATTTTTTTTGGTGAGGATTAATAAGCCAATGCATGTGAAAACATAGGTGGTTAATAAAGGTCATTTGTCTTCCTATTTTCCTTTGACTCAAATTTTCCTTTCTTAGGTTTGGATTTATTCAAAATAGGAAGTATGCCTAACTCATTTTTTTAAATCTCCAGAACCTGAGACAGTAGCTTAGTATAGTGAAAACTTAACGTGTGCTGAAAAACTAAATAGGTGTATTAGTTAGATTATAGGATAGGCTACTGTAACAGAGACCATGCTATATAATGGATCAAACAAGATAGATGTTTATTTCTCTCTCATAGAGCAGTCTGGAGCTTTTGCACAGTTTTTGGTAGGAAGGCAACTCTCCCATAGATCATGCAGCCTTCTATCTTATTCCACCTTTCCCTTGTTTTCTTTGTGGGCAAGGTTGAAGCGTGCTGACCATCATCACAACTGTGGTCCAGCCTACGGGAAGTGGGAAGAAGATATAACGGGCAAATAGCTTACTTTTAAGAATGTGATACAAATATTGTGCACATCTCTTCTACTCACATCCTCTCAGACATTAGTCATGTGGCTACAATGAGCTACAAAGAATGTTGAGGAAGATAGCTTCTAGCAAGGCAGTCATAAGTCAGCTATGGAGTATCCATTATGAAAAAAGATGAGGAGATAGGAGATCAATGTGTGGTCTCTGTCACATGCAGCCATGTGAAGGTCAGAGACACTGGAGCAGTGGGTACCAGTTTTCTCACAATGTCACTGGCAATGAAAAAGCAAAGGAAATGCTACTTGGAAAGAACTGTGGGTCATAGTTTCAGAGTGTTAGATGTAAATGTGCCTCTCTGTGTTAAGGCTAAAGATGGAAGTTAAACTAATGGAATTTTATGCTTAGCAAATTGACTAAGTATAATCTTTTTTTTAAAGATTTTATTTATTTATTTATTTGAGAGAGAGAGAGACAGAAAGAGGAACAGAGAGCATGAGCAGGGGAGAGGGGGGCAGGGAGAAGGAGAAGCAGGCTCCCTGCCGAGCAGGGAGCCCAATGTGGGGCTTGATCCCAGGACCCTGGGATCATGACCTGAGCTGAAGGCAGACACAACCGACTGAGCCACACAGGTGCCTCAACTAAGTATAATCTTAAATGAATTCTAGAAAGCACTTATTTCTTTTAACTCAACTTACCTAAGTTTATTAGGTTGGAAGTATAAACTTAGAATTTATTTATTGTTAAAGGGTTACTTTTCTAAGAATGATTCATCCTCATTTGATCATTTCTTCATATTAAAGTTCTAAGGAATGTAGGAAGCATTATTTGAGCTAAGAATTATATTTTCAACTAAAGATATATAAAAGAATCTTAATTACAGTCTGTTCCATGTTGAAGAGAGCTGCCCTAAATCAAATATGACATATTTAGGCAATTAGATGTCCCAGAAAATCTGGGGCAGTCTAATTTTAGATATCTGTTGTTGTTACCAATCCTATAAAACATTTTTGAGCATGCATCACCAATATATGTGTATTTATTTATATATCTATGTACTAATATATATGTATGAACTGACATGTTGTGCACATTATAAAACATACAACAAAAAAGAAAAAATTTTAAAAGATTTTATGTATGTATGTATATATTTTATTTATTTTATTTTTTTTAAGATTTTATTTATTTATTTATTTGAGAGAGAGAGAATGAGATAGAGAGAGTATGAGAGGAGGGAGGGTCAGAGGGAGAAACAGACTGCCCACTGAGCAAGGAGCCTGATGCAGGACTCGATCCTGGAACTCCAGGATCATGACCGGAGCCAAAGGCAGTTGCTTAATCAACTGAGCCACCCAGGCGCCCTGTATGTATATATTTTAGACAGAGGGAGAGAGAGAGAGAGAGAGAGCGCTTGAGCAGGGGGAGGGGCAAAGGGAAAGGGAAAGAATCTCAAGCAGACTTTGCACTGAACATGGAGCCTGATGTGGGGCTCAATCTCATTACCCTGAGATCACAACCAGAGCCAAAACCAAGGGTTGGACATTTAACCGACTGAGCCACCCAGGGACCCCCAAAAAAGAAATTTTTAAAGGATGAGCTAAACTAATTGCAAATAGAAGTTTTAATACTCATTTCTTACATCCTCTTAGGGCTCATGCACACACAACATGAAAATCATTGCCTAGTCAATAATAGAGGCTAGACCAGAACCCAGGTCTCCTGACTAACAGTTAAGTGGTCTTTCCTCTTAACTGCATTGCCTTTCATCTTTATAATGTTCCATGTAACTAAAGTTTTGTTCTAGACAAGATGGAGTAGGTGCATCTCATTTTATACCTCCTGCTAATAACAATAACAATACCAAAAAATCCTGAATGAAATATATAAGTCATTTACTAGAAGATCAGAAAAGTGGAAAAAAGTGAATTAGCTAGACATCTTGAGACTTGAGGAATGGCCTGGTAGTGAGTTTCCTGGGCTCTTTTCTTGCTCTCAATATATCCAGGTCTGTATGCTAAAAATATTTGTAACCTTGAAACAACAGGGGGCAGAGACAAAAAAGCAAACAACAACAACCGAAAAACAAACAAAAACAGCAACGACCACAAAAATAAGAAAATCTTATTTGTCTAGCCGAAGGACTGGGAAAGGAGAAGCCCAACCCAATAGAACAGGAACTTCTTACCTATATGTGGTAGGCAGAATTCTAAGATGTACCTCCAAGTTTCCTACCATTGAGTAGATATCCTGACCTGGAACTGTGAATTTGATGGACATGACCTCTGTGGTTAGGCTATGTTATATGGCATGGTGGACATTAAGATAAGGAGATTATCCAGGTGATCCTGGCCTAATCTCATGAGCCCTTTAAAAGTTAAGAGTTTTCTTTGCCTGGTAGTAGAAGGGGAAGTCAGAGAAATTCAAAGCATGAGAAGCATTTGATATGAGGGTGGTTTCCTATTGCTAAGATGGAGGAGTCCACATGGCAAAGATCTGAGAATGGCCTCTAGGAGCTGAATGTGGCCCCTGCTGACAGGTAGCAAGACTCGGGGATCTTAGCCTTAACAACTGAAAGGAAATGAACTCTGCCAGCAATGTGAAAGAGGTGGAAGTGTATCTTTCTCTAGTTGAAGCTCCAGGTGGGGATGTGGCTGGACCACATCTTGATTTTAGCCTTATGAGACATCGAGCTATGGGATTCTTTTTTTTTTTTTTTTAAAGATTTTATTTATTTATTTGCGAGAGAGAGAATGAGAGACAGAGAGCATGATAGGGAGGAGGGTCAGAGGGAGAAGCAGACTCCCTGCCGAGCAGGGAGCCCGATGCAGGACTCGATCCTGGGACTCCAGGATCATGACCTGAGCCAAAGGCAGTCGCTTAACCAACTGAGCCACCCAGGCGCCCGAGCTATGGGATTCTTAACTAAGGAAACCATGAGATAATAAATTTTTGTTGTTTTAAACCAATAAGTTATTGTTAATTTCCTTGATCTTGAGATAAAACTTACGAAAAAGCTATGTACTCCCTCATCCCTATGGTGCTCCAGTAGTGGGGCTGGTTGGCAGAACTTTAACTAACTTCTACCATGTATTAGTTTCCTATTGCTGTTATAAAAAATTACCAAAAATTAGTGGCTTAAAACAATGCAAATTTATTATCTTACAGTTCTAGAGATCAGAAAGCCAAAGTGGGTCTTACTGGGCTAAAATCAAGGTGTCCATAGAATAGCCTTCTTTCTGGAAGCCTTTCTGGAGGCTTTGGGGAGAATCAATTTCCTTGCCTTTCCAGCTTTTAGAGGCTGCCTGCATGCCTTGGCTCATGGCCCCTTCCTCTATCTTTAAAGCACATCACTCCAACCTCTACTTCTGTGATCACATCTCCCCTCTTTTTTTGATCCTTTTGCCTTCTTTCTATAAAGACACTTGTGATTACATTGGGCCCACCTTGAAATCCGAGCTAATCTTCCCATATCAAGATCCTTAACTTAATCACATTTGCAAAGTCTCTTTTACCATGTAAGGTAACATATTCATAGGTTCTAAGGATTAGGATGTAGACAATTTGTGTGTGTGTGTGTATCATTGTTCTGTCACCACAACTCCCTACAGAGTAACACTCTAGAGGCTTTATAAACCAAATTGACATTTGAATCATAGCCCACAAAAGTGGGCTAGGCCATACATTCTGAACATAAATAGGTTAAGTACATGCTCAATTAGGATATCTTTTTTTTAGAGGAGAGAAAGAGTGAATGGGGTGGGGGAGGGGCAGAGGGTGAGGGAGAGAGAGAATCCCAAGTGAGCTCCATGCCCAGTGCAGAGGCTAACATGGGGCTTGATCCCACAACCCTGAGATCACAACCTGAGCTGAAATCAAGAGTTAGACACCTAACTGCCTGAACCACTCAGGCTCCCCTCAGTTAGGATATCTAAATAGGAATCAGACTCTTATGATATCCAACTGTCCAGGATATAGTACAAAACTGCTCACCATATTAGGCAAATTTCAACTCCAGTAAGAAAATATAATCAACAGATGTCAACATCAAGATGATGAAGATGTTGGAATTATCAGACAAAGATTTTAAAGCAGCTATTATAAAAACATTCTAATAAGCAATTGCAAATACTCAAGTCAAATGAAGAAGAAACAAAAAATCTTAGCAAATTTTATAGAAGATATAAAGATAAACCAAATGGAAATTTTAGAATTTAAAAATATAATAACTGAACTAAAAAATTCATTAGATGGGTGTTTTAATTGAACCTAGGATTTAATTTCTAAAAGTGACTAAATGATAACACTGACAGGTCAGTGCCATTGAAAGAAGAGTTTAAGAGGTATGCTGCCATGCAAGTCTACATGAAGAAGTACTAGAGTCAGTCAGGAGGCAGGAGGAGTGAGAGGAAAGCACAGGCACCAGCCTTTATTTGGAAACCAATAGAAGGAATGGGTGAGGCAGAGTAGTCAAGTTTGAACAAGTTTAGGATTGAATAGTTTGAGTAATTTCAGCAGGCTCTGAGCTATGGTGGTGATCTTTAGTTGTTCAATATCTGGCCCCGTGTGATTTAGAGCAGGGGAAATATTGGCTTGGTGTGTGAAAGTTGGATAAAGGAGGTGGTTGGGGTAGAGCTCTGGATTGGTAGGTTTGCATATAAAAAGCATGTGGTAGACAGAGTCATTTACTACCTCTAGGAATTAGTTAGCTCTGGGAGGGGCACTTTTGCCCTAGCCAGCAAGGCTCCCAAGATGTGAAAGCATCATAAATATAGAAAATAAAAGCATAATTAAAATAATGAGTTCAATAGCAAAATTGGCAGGCCAGAAAAGTCAGTGAACTTGAAGATAGAGCAGTAGAAATTATCAATATGAACAACAGATGAAAAAGGGATTTTTAAAAAAATGAATGGATCCCCTGGGACCTGTGGGATAATAACAGAAGATTTAACATTCATGTTATCAAAGTTTCAGAAGAAAAAGAACACACAGCTGAAAAATACTTGAAGAAATAATGGCTCAAACTTCTCAAATTTGGTGAGAGATATAAACCTACAGATTCAAGAAACTGAATGTACCCCCAAACAGAATAAACTTTTAAAAAATTCACACCCAGACATGTCACAATTAAATCTCTGAAAAGGGAAGATGAAGGAAGATGAAGAAAAACTTTCAAAAGCTGCCAGAGCCAGAGAGAAGCCATGCATTACCAATTGGGGAACAATGAGTCAAATGATAACAGATTTCTCCTCAGAAACTTGAAGGACAGAAGAAAGAGGCAAACATTTTCCAAGTCCTGAAAGAAAATCACTGTCAACCCAGAATTCTTTTTTTTTTTTAAGATTTTATTTATTTATGATAGAGCGTAAGCACAAGTAGGGGGCGGGGAAGAGGGAGAAGCAGACTCCCTGCTGAGCAGGGAGCCCAACACAGGCCTAGAAGGAAGAGCTTAACGGACTGAGCCACCCAGGCGCCCCCCGGTATTCTTTATCCAGCAAAAAATATCCTTCAAGGGCGCCTGGGTGGCTCAGATGGATTAAGCGTCTGCCTTCAGCTCAGGTTATGATCCCAGGGTCTTGGGATCCTGCATCAGGCTCCCTGCTTAGCAGGGAGCCTGCTTCTCCCTCTCCCACTCCCCCTGCTTGGGCTCCCTCTCTGTGTCAAATAAATAAATAAATAAATAAATAAATAAAACCTTAAAAAAATATATCCTTCAAGAAATAAGGTGAAGAAACATTAAGAGGATTTGTCACCAGCAGACTTGCTCTAAAAGAATGGCTAAAAAAGCTATTCAGATAGAAAGGAAATGACAATGAAAGGACTCTTGGAACATCATGAATGAAAAAAAGAGTAGTGGATTTATGTAGATTGCATACTATAAAACATTCCTGAAGTGACAAAATTGTGGTGGTGGAGAATAGATCAATGGTTGCAAGGGTTAGGGCCAGGAAAAGGTGTGATTATTAAAGTATAACACGAAGAAGTTTCTTTCTGATCATATGGTGATAGAACAGTTTTGGATTCTGCTTGTGGTAATGGTCATAGGAATCCATACATGCGATAAGATTTCAAATTTTACCCTTAAAAAGAGTGTATATAAAGAAAGACTGGTGAAATCCAAATAAAATCTGTACCTGAATGAACAGCATTGTACCACTGTGAATTTCCCGGTTTTGACATTTTACTATGGTTATAGGAAATATTATCAATGGGGCAAGACTGGGTACACAGAAACTCTCTGTAATATTTTTTTACAATTTCTTGTCTTAACCAATTCCAAAATAAAATATTATAATAAAAAATAGGACCTATTTTAGTTTTTTTAAAATTTAATAATTGAGAAAGGTAGGATAAGAGCAGGTGAATTCAGGATTTGGAGAAAATCAGCTGAATTGGCAATTGGTGTAGGATAGATTTTGGTTGGTTCAGTGAGATCATTCTTTGCACACATCTCCACCAATCTATACACACACATGCATATGCACACTCACAGACACACACAAACACAATTATACTCACCTAGGTTTCAATATTTCCCTATTATCCTTCTACCATTCTCTTTCCAGCCACCTCTCTTAGATTTTTTCTGTGCTTAGCATTAGAAAAGATCTCTCAGGAGATCATCCCTCCCCCCATTGGTGGTTTGACCCATTTAACTCCTCTCTGCACCCACTTCTGCTTATCTCCTAACCATTTTTGAAACCCCTATAGTTCTTGTTATCATAAAACTCTAGCCCCTACCTCTAAGAATTATTTGCCAGCAGCCTAATAACATTGCAGCATTTACTGAGCCTTATTAGATATGATGGAGTGAGAGGGCACAGGCCTGACTCAGAGGCCTGTCAGACCCTAGAGGTGCCACAGTCTTACCATCACATTCCTGAGGCCCATATGTCCTCTGGAGGGTAGAGGTTGGAGGAGAACTCTTCCATAAAAGTCTGATGAAACCATGGCAGGTGGGTAGGAAGTTGGAGGAGAGGAAGGGAGTGGTGAGAAGTTAGCTTATTTAGGAGAATGCTCTCCAGCTCAAATCCTTTGATGATCATTCAGGCTAGGACTGAGAAAGGAGAAGGGAAGTCAAGAGAACAGAAGGAACAGAAAATTTCTGATAGCCAAAGACTCTATTCCCATCTTGTTCTGAGGCTCGAGGGAAAGGAAGGGTAAAGATGGTAGACCCAGTTCTGAGGCCACTGGGAGAGGGAATAGAGCTCAGTTATTGTGGATGACTTTGCGGATCCAGTCTGTATAGTGGGAAACCCTGGTGTAGTAGCCAATATCACCTCTCAGAATACATCCTGCTGACCAAGATAGGATCCCGTGGAGCTGATTCTGGCACAGGATTGGGGCAGCAGCTAATTCCTGTTAGGAAAAGGACAGATGGGTCAGGCAGGATAGCCAAAACAAAGATGACCTAGTACCTAGAGCCAAGTCCCTGAGGGGTCCAGAATAGAAAGACTTAGGTGATAAGGACTGGGAGAAATGTCTGGTGGACATCTTGGGCCCATCCCAGCACTCATTCTAGGCCACATCAGAGTTAGCCATGAAGAAATAAGAACACTCTGAGATGTATCTGCCCTGGCATCTAAGTTCATTCATTATTGAAAAGACACATTCTTTCCTGGATCCCATTTACCTTTATCTCTTCTTGAATGTAGAGACAGGAAATTAGATTGGCTGAGGGAGATATGTGGACCCCAAAACAGTGTCCTAGACCAAACTCAAACGGGGCAGAGGGAAAAGAGTTACCTTACATGTGTGTGTGTTCTCCAGAGATGATCCTGCACAGAACATGTTCTCTGTGATTTTAACAGGAATTTGTCCTACAGGAGACTCTTGGCAGTCATCATTAGAGTACCAAAAGACAGTCTGGTTTAGCTGGATATCAGGCTCTGTGTCTATGAACATGAGCGTGTGCGCGCACACACACGCACACACACACACACAAAGAAAGAGAGAAAGAGAGAAAAGTCTTTGTTTCTCTTTGATCCTTAACATGTTCATCTCCCTTTCTTCTCCCCTTCTCTCCCTCTTTTCTGTTATTAACCTCTCCATCATTCAGTGAAAGAAAAAGCCAAAATGAAAAGGAACCAGAGAAGAAGGAAACATAATGAAATGAGAAAACCATGATCTGGTCCCAGTGTTGTAAACTGCATACCTTGGGCTTGTATGTGCATGCTTTTTTTTTTTTTTTGTGAATGCTTGTCTCTAAGTTTCTAATGAATAAGTCACACTTAGCATCACCAGTGGGATTACTTGCCAACCCCTTCCTCACCCAGACACATTTTTGCCCTCACCTGGGGGATGAATGAGTCAAGAACACTGGATTCCAGAGACCTCCAGCCATAAACAGTCATGTTACCAGCTTGGGCCTCAATTTCCAAATAAATAAAACTAGAGGTTAAGATATTATAAATTCTCAGGTTTCTTCCAATTCTCATGACTTATAATAAAAATTATATGATAATCCTCTTTGAGTGGATACTTAAGGAGCACTAAGGGTCTGTCTTGAGGGCCACTCACTGGAATTCTTCCATTCCCAGCCCCAGCCAGAGACTGTGCACTTTTCCCCTCTTCTGTCATCTGTGGTATTGGGCAGAACCACCAGCTTCACCTGATCGTTGAGCTTTTGGGGATGATTCAGCTTGATAAGCATGAGGTCATGCTCAGCAGAATCCCGGATAAAATCTGGGTGTTGGACAGTAAGCATGGGTCTTAAGTTTCCAATCTTGTTTTGGAAACTCTCTTTTGAAGCAGCAATGTTTATCTCAAGAAATCTGGAACAGGCCATGAAGGATTAGATATTATTCTATTGTTCACCTTGTATCCTTTCTCCCCCAACTTGCTTTGTGACTTTGTATGAATTCCTTCCATAACTTGCCAAGACCTCCATTTCCTTGTCTGGCAAATGAGCAATTTCCACTGTACTTCTATAACTCTTTGATCTGTACCACATTGTATATAGGCTTTTCTTCCTATTGATTCATCCCTTAGTCCTCAGCTTCCCCAGTTCCTTCTGTCTCATCCCACCCAGAAATCTAGCTCATAACCACCTAGATCTATTTCCTGCTTCCTTCCAATCACTTCTCAGGCTTGAGAGCTCCTGGGCAAGTTTCTTCAGGGCTGAGCCTCAGTACCCCCTTAGCAATCTCAGTGACTAAGGGGGACTACCTCTCCCTCTAGGACTCCCATTACTCACGGCAAGAAGCAGTGGGCTGCAGTGAGAACCCACTGTTTGTGGATCAGCGTCCCCAGACAAGACTCATATTCTGAGTTCAGGAAAACCAAAAAGGTTGGTACAGTTTTGATGTCCATCTGATTGAACTGCTGGGCTAATTTTACTTGTATCGGTGTTGGTTTTACAGTTATTGTTGTTACTACTGTCAGATAGGGGAAAGGAAGACAGAATTTTAGAGACAGGCAGATATTCCAGAAGATAGGAGTCTGAAACACTTTATGTGGAAGTGCTTTGAAATGGTCAATGTGTTATTGACATTTGAGGTGTTACTGAACAATTTCAGGGTCCTTCTGTTAATTTCCCCTTAGACTTCCCTCTGTATTTGTATCCTCCTTCTTTTTACTCCTCTTCTCCTTCCTTCAGCTTGATATTTCTTTTCCTTAAGCTTCCTTGCTAGCTATATAGCAAAATCACATTCTTTTGCCAACACCCACCATCCATTATGCCAAGTCTTATTATCTCAGTCTGAATCTTCTCTTGCACCCATGAAGCCAGAGGAAAATCAGTGGGCTCTAGATATCTCTGAGTGGGCTAGGAAACTTCCAATCACCAGGATCCCAAATTCTTATCTTTCTAACTAATGTACTCACCACCCATCTTAGCTAGACCCATTTCCTACACTTTCTTCCAATATGAACTTTTCAAAGTTTTAAGCCAAAATAGGAACCTGCACTCACCAGTCACTGTCAGAACACTGAAGACTAGAAAGAGATGTTTCATGTCTGTGATCTCCATGCCCTCTTGCAGTAAGAAGACCTGGGAAGGGAGTGAACTACTAACAAGCCTGATCTCCTAGAAGCTTTGCAAAGGGAGAAATATCAAGGTGGGGTGGGGATATTCAAGGGAGCAAAGTGCTCTAAACCAAGGGAGGATGGCATCAAAGGGAAGAAGGACAGCCAGACCTTATTTCTCTAGAATGTCTGCCCTCCCATTGTAGTCTGGGAGATTTTTCTAAGGTGAAATGCCTGACCATAGAGGGATATCCTGTAAGCCAAGAGCTTTATTAGCAAAGATAAATCTCAACTGGCCAGTTGTGTCTGCCTTATTCCACTGTCTCCAGTAATACTTCAGCTGCCGGTTCCCTTACATTTACTCACCTGTCTTCACTTACTGTGGCTGATCTTCACCACTCTGTGTGACATTTACTAGCTCTCAAGTTCAAAATAAACTCCCTCCTCTGTGAGCTACACACCTCACCTAACAAACTGAGCCTTTCCCCATGTCACACTGACTCTTGCCCTAATGTCACACTGGCTCCACCTCATGGCATCCTTTCATGTCACAGTCCCCATACCATGTCATCTTCCCTCTAACCCCCACATACCACTGACCTCTCCCTGAAACTTTGCAGAGCCATGTAGAGACAGAAAGGGCTCAGCATGGAGTTCACTCAGAATGGAGTCAAAGACATAACAAGTAGAATGTATCAGTTGACTTTTGCTGGCAAATTTCCTCAAAACTTAGTGGTTTAAAATGGTAGTCAATTATTTGGTCATAATTCTGTAGGTTGCCCATTTGGGATGGTCTCAGCAGGGCTCATTGATGCATCTGAGATCAGCTGGCAGTCAATGGTCCCACAAACATGTCCAGTGGTTGGCTTGTTGTCAGCTAGAGTGATGAGGATAACTAGGCCATGTGTCTATCATCATCCAACAGGCTAGTCCAAGATCATTTATATGATGGTAGTTGCAAAGTTCCCAAGATCAGAAAAATGGTAAATCCCAATGCCCAAATCTTCAAGCCTTTACTTATGTCATATTTGCTAATGTCCCACTGGCCAAATCAAGTTGCATGGCCAACTCAGATTCACAGGTAGAAAAGAGTCCACTACCTGACGGGAGAATGTGTAAAATCATATTACAAGGGCACAGATAGAAGAAGGGGCATAGTTTTTGGCCTTTTTTCTTGTCATTTTATTGTGTAAATTTTCAAACATAGAAAAAATTTAAAAACACTGTACTGTGAATACTGCCATGCCCACCACCTCTTTTCTTCAATTAACACTTTGCTATATTTGTGTTATTACATAGTTATCAATCTATAGTTGTGATTTTGTTACAATCTACCACACAGAGGCAACCAGCTTAATCTCCTACAATCTGGCTTCCTCTCCCACCTCTCTGATAGCAACTCCTTTTCTCATGGCTGCCACCCTTACCATATAGCCCCTGAGTTGTGATAGCTTTCAAACTGGCCTTCTTTGACAAGCTATCTCTTTCTCTATCCAATTTTGCCAGATTGATTTTTTTTTTTTATTAATTTGTCGTGCTCTTGCTTAAAAGCTTGCAGTTGTTCCTAGCGCCCATTACTTCATGTCCAAACTCCTCTGCTTAGCTGCCAAGGCCCTCAATAATCTGGTACTAACATGTGACTCTGTAGGAATATGACATAATGGGCAGAGTCAGAGTTCCTGGGCAATCTCAAAAGCAGCCTGTGTCCTTGAAAGATCTGTTGGTGAACTTCTTATCTCTCTCTGACCAACTCTAGTCCCTGTGTGTCCTAACGACTTTTAAAATTCGCCGTAATCTTTGGCTTTTAGCCCTCTTAGCTTGGCCCCACCTGGACATCTCCCATCAGCACCCCATAGGCACCAATTTCTGCTCTGACCTGGATATCTTCTCTTTGGATCCTTGTCAAAAATCCCATGACTTTCATTCTTCTACGGTCATCTGTTTCCCTACTGGTGAGAAAGGACTGGCTTCCCCCTCTGTCATTTGTCAAACAGTGGCCTGTTTTGAATATATTCTTCTGATTGGCTGTGAGTCCTTGGCTTGTGTGAACCTTCCTGGGTTCACACAAGAAAGGATTCCCATCCAACCTCTGATTTGACTATACCTCTCACTATACTGAGGAGTAAGACCTTTCTCTGCTCCCTAGCTGTGCTAATTCCTGTCTGGCACCCACTGAGCTCCACTTGTTCAGACTGGGTTTTAAGAGCCCCTCAGATTCCATTTGTGTCCACTGTCCCTCCCACCAAACTATTCCCTGGTGCATTATTTTTCTCTTTTCTCTACTATAGAATTTTCACTCTGGGTCAGCTAGTTTCTTTGGTATTCTTCACATAGACCATTTCTCTACATGCTTCCTTTCATTCTTTGGCTTACTGTATAGACATAATTGGGGGCATCTACCCTACCTCACCCCTTATCAGGGAGTCTGCTCCTGCCCATAACCCTTGCTAAATGACTCAAGCTTGGATGTCAAAGGGCCAGAATCTGGATCCTCAGAGACACTTCCTGGATCAATGTAGCTCTACTTCAATGCCCAAACCCAGTTTTGCCTGATCTGGGTGTGACACCTCCACATTCATAGCTCATCCTATCAGACACCCACATGCTTCTGGATGGTCTCAGACTTAAGAAGCTCCATTTACTTGGTTCATGACCTTGACTTAAGAGCAGGATTTGTATCTGACTCAACTCTGTGTCTCCAGATCCTAAAATAATACCTAGCACTGCATAGTAGATTTTTTTAAAAAAAGATTTTATTTATTTATTTGTCAGAAAGAGAGCACAAGTAGGGGGAGCGGCAGGCAGAGGGAGAAGCAGGCTCCCCACTGAGCAGGGAGCCTGATGGGGGGACTCCATCCCAGGACCCTGGGATCATGACCTGAGCCAAAGGCAGATGCTTAATTGACTGAGCCACCCAGGCATCCCTGCATAGCAGGTTTTATACACACACACTCATGCATACACATACATTTTTTGGATGAATGAGTGAATACCATCTATCTCCTGACTTAAAACTCCCAACAGCCTGCCACACTGATCTGACCTCCAAATAATGTAAGCTCCCTGGCTTGCCTCAGGTCACTTCCTTGTGAGTTAATGGGAATAGCATTTCAAGATTATGGTCTTTGATTCCAAGGATCATGTATTAGACATCACTGGCATGAGATTTAATCTTTTTCTTTCTTTTAAAAGCTTAATTGAAATATAATGACATACAATAAATTGCACATATTTAAAATGTACAATTTGGTAAATTAATGAGCATATTCCCAAAAGATTCCTTATGCCCCTTTGTAATTCCTCCTCTTTCCCTCCAACCTACCACCCTATCACTAGGCAGCCATTAATCTCTTTCTATCATTATAGATTAATTTGTATTTTCTAGAATATTAAATAAATAGAGTCATTACAGTCAGTTTTCTTTTTTGGTCTGGCTACTTTCACTCAGCATAATTAATTTGGATTCATACATATTGTTGTGTGACACTGGAGTTCATTTATTTTTACTGCTGAGTAGTATTCTATTGTATTGATATACCAAAATTTTTGTTTATCTATTGATGGATATTTGGGCTGTTTGCCGTTTGGGATTATACAAATAGAGCTTCTGTGAATGCTTTATATATGTGGGTCTTTATGTAGGTGCATATGTGTATATATGTCTTTATGTAAACATATGCTTCCTTTTCTCTTGGGTAAATAACTAAAGATGAAATGGCTGGATCCTATATAGTAAGTGTACGTTTAATTTTTAAAGAAACTGCCAAATTGTTTTCCAAAGTATTTTACATTCTTGGGGCCCCTGGGTGGCACAGTTGGTTGAGCTTCCAACTCTTGGTTTTGGCTCAAGTCATGATCTCAGGGTTGTGACATCCAGCCCCTCATTGGGCTCCGAGCTCAGCAAGGAGTCTGCTAAAATTTCTCTCTCCCTCCCCCTCTGCCCTCCCCCACTCTCTCTCTCTCTAAAGTGAATAAATAAATCTTTTCTTTTTTTCTTACATTCTCACCAGAAGTGTAAGAGTTCCAGTTCCTCTATATCTTCACCAATACTTGGTGTGCTCAGTCTTTTAGAAACTTTTTAAATTTGACATATAGTTGACATATAACATTGTATTAATTTTAGGTGTACAGTGTGTTCAGTCTTTTTCATGTCAGCTATTCTCCTAACTGTGAAATAGTGTTTCAGTTTGGTTTTAATTTGCATTTCTCTATGATTAATGATGTTGAACATCTTTTCATGTGTGTATTTGCCATCCATATATCTTCTTTGATAAAGTGTCTGTTCAAGTCTTTTGCCCATTTTTAAATTGAGTTGTTTCATTCTTTATAATTGAGATGGGAAGGGCTTTTAATATATTCTGAAAGGAGTTCTGCAATACTTCCTGTAGCTGGAGCAAGGGACTCCTAGACCTGCTTGCTCCCAATTTTTGAATCTTTCTCCTTCCAAACCCCTGACTAAGCAGCTACACTATTCATCATTTGAGTCTTATGTTTTTATTTCAGGCTACTTTTCTTTCCACACAATGTAGATGACCAGATATACCACCAAAGCTCTTCCCATCATTGTGTCTTCTAGGGCCATCTTTGGATGGGGATTATAATATAGTGGTTAATTTCTGGCTTCACCACATACCAAGCTAATTCATTTGTGTATCAAGACATGTTTTTTTTTTTTTCTTTTCCATGAGCTGATCATAAGGGAACTTGCCTGCCCCCACCCCCCAAAAAAAACCCACGAGTGTAAGCTGAGAGAGAAGCAATGGTGCCATAGTGGTGGATCTACACATGCACCTTACTTGTCCTTCGATGTACCACTTCTTCTTCTTCTTCTTCTTTTTTTTAAGATTTTATTTATTTATTTGACAGAGAGAGACAGTGAGAGAGGGAACACAAGCAGGGGGAGTGGGAGAGGGAGAAGCAGGCTTCCTGTTGAGCAAGGAGCACGATGCAGGGCTTGATCCCAGGACCCTGGGACCATGACCTGAGCTGAAGGCAGACGCTTAACGACTGAGCCACCCAGGTGCCCCTGATGTACCACTTCTATCTCACTATGGACTTCTGTTGGGCTCACATGACCTTATGACTTAGTGGATCTGACAGACACACCTTGTAACAAACAGTTCTGGCTGCATAGCCACTGAATGTCCCAAGATCAGGTGTTCTGTCTCTACCAGGGCCTAGTAGCACATCAGGAACTATATTTTGAATGGTGTTTGCTGTAGATGGTATAACATTGTTCCAGAACTCTAACATCTACATCATGATTCTCTTACTAGGGCTTGCTGGGAACTCCATAAAATGTCTTTTCACATCACAGATACCTCTAACAGCATAGGTCTGCCAGGCAGTATGGCTAAGGTCTCTCATGAGGTTATAGGCAAGATGCTCTCCAGGGCCACAGTCATCTGAAGGCTTGACTGAGGCTCATTCACATGGCTTTTGGCAGAAGGCCTCAGTTCCTTTTCACATAAATCTCTCTGAAAGGGCTGCTTCAGTGTCCTTATCATATGGTACTCAACCTCCCTCACAGTAAGATCCGAGAGAGCAAGGAATGAAGTTGTAATGTTTTAAAAGTCACATATCATCACTTCTGCAATATTCTATTTGTTAGAAGTAAGTCACTAAGGCCAGCCCACACTCAAGGGGACAGGAATTAAGCTCTGTCTTTTGAAGGAAGAAATATCAAATAATTTGTGGGCATACTTAAAAACAACCACATATGGTATCTTCAATATTGTGATGATATGCAGAATGTCTAGGCAGTCTAGGTTCCTTTGGGTTATATTATGACAGAGAACAAAAGAATTAACTGGTCAAGACTGTAAATGTTTGTGTCATTCACATACTTCTGTTCCCTTCCCTTGATAGGAATAGAAATGAATGCATTTGCTAATCAATGTAAAGTACCTGAGGCCATATTAATCTGTTCCAACAGAGATACTACATCTGGCATAGCAACTGCAATCACAGCAACTGTTTGGTTGACTTTATTCGGATCAGACATTTTTGTAAGGGCCAGACTGGTGAATTAAATGGGGATAAATGAGGGCCATCACCCTGTATTCTTTAGGTCTTAAATGGTAGCACTAAACTGTGCCATTTGCCCCAGGACATGATACTGTTTTTAATTTACTATCATGTGAAGGGGCAAATCAATTTTAGATATTTCACTTTGTCTTCCCCACTAATACAGCTTTTATCCCACAGTACAAGAAATCAATGTGGAGATTCCGCCAGTTACCAAGTATATCCATTCCAATTACACATTGGGGTACCAGAGAAATTACTCTTTCTTACTTTAGTTTTCTTCATAGCATTTATCACCATCTCTTAATAGTACTTATTAAGTACAACTTAATATACTTAATTCATTTTAATATACTTACTATATTTATTCATTTTATTATCTGTCTCCCCAGTGAATCTAATTTCCATAAGGACAGGCTTTTTTTTCTTTTTTTTGAAACTGATATATTTCCAATGCCTACAAATTGCCTAACACATCCCAGAAATATAGCTATAGCACATAGCAGGCATTCAGTAAATACTTGTTCAGTGAAAGAATAAATAGTGCCTGACTCTCAACATGAGTTCATTATTGTTATTGTTATAATTGCCCTAAGATTTTCCCATCTCTCCCAGCAAGTATGAATTCAAGTGTGAAACATTCACTCTGGAGCAAATTAGGGAAAGGTTTCTATAAGAGGATCAGAGATGACTGATGGCACCTCAGGTGTCCCATGGAACAGTATAAGTGTTGGTGTTTGTCTGAGAGATGGAAGGCAGACCATGAGGGGAACCACTCCAGGGTCCTTGGCACTTTCCATCCTCTCTCCTCCCCTAATGTGAATTGAAGTACATATATTTAATCTCTCACATTTTTTAGTGGTAATTATTGGTTTTTTTTAGCCTCGTAAAATGGAATTTCTTGTTTTTAAAGCACTGAGCAATAAAATACTTAAATGCTCTCAGGCTTTCTCTTTAAAAGTTGAAAGATATGGCTATTGCCATATTTACTGGCGCTTAAAAGTGGATCCTCATTTCAAAGGAGGCATGTGCTTTTCTATTTTATCACAGTCCTCACCACTCTTCATTGCCTTTTTCACATGAAGGCTAAGTGACAGTTATCAGTCACCAATGTATGAATCAAACCATTTTTTTCTTGAAGTGAAGAAAAAGTGATATTGTTTATATAACCAAGTCCATACAAAAACTGGGAAGAACACAATGTAAACAGAGAGAAATACACATTTCAAGAAAAATGGGAATAGGGTTTTGGGGAGGTAAGAGAGAACAAAAATCATTCCTAAGCATTTAATATGTAATATGCAAACGAAGTATGACTATGTACATAGAGTGCAGTTCAAGATATAAGGACCTGAGTTTGAAACCCTTCCTCTAATCCAATAAAGAGGAATACATAGTATATTTTACCTACTGTATAATTTGCAAAGTACTTTTTTTTTTTTTTAAATCTGTAGTTCACATTATCATGCATGGCAATTTTAGTGGTTTTTTTTTTCATATTGACATCTTACCCCCAAGATAAATGTGCTACTTCAACTCCCAAGTTTTTCCCTTTAGAAATGGAAATAAAGACTCATTTCTAATTCATATGCTTCATCACTGTTGCTTCCTTATTTACATAAAAGTTTTGTAATTCTAGCTGAAGAACAATTTAATTAAAATCTTAACTAAGGACCCTCATTCTCTTCAATTTCAGTATGGGGAAGGGTAATTTATTCTTCCAGTTACTTTTAGTTGATGGTTTTAGGATCCAATAACTGTAATTACAACAGTGAAAGTAAAATTGCATACTGTAATTTGAATTCTGGGGTGTCCTTAGCTAGCAAATACACATGATGACTAAAAAAGGTAACTACATCAGGGATAATCATCTGGATGTTTCTTTTCTTTTCTTTTTTTTTTTTTAAGATTTTATTTATTTTTACTTGACACAGAGAGAGAGATAGTGAGAGAGAGAGCACAAGCAGGGGGAGCGGCAGGCAGAGGCAGAGGGAGAAGCAGGCTGCCTGCTGAGCAAGGAGCCCGATGCGGGGCTCGATTCCAGGACCCTTGGGATCATGACCTGAGCCGAAGGCAGCCACTTAACTGACTGAGCCACCCAGGCGCCCCCATCTGGATGTTTCTTAAAAGGTCAAAGACAAATCCATCACCATCCCAGCATTAAATTAAGCTTAAATGGTAGGGTAGTGGTGCATATTTGTCAAAATCTCATAAGAAAACAAGAGTATTCTCGTATTTATCTTAATATGTCTTTCTCCCTCTACCACCTTTCCCATCTTCATTCAAGCCGGTTATAAAAATAAGGCTGTTATTGAGCCCAATATTCACTGATAGCCAAGCAGGAAGCTTTTGGGTGTGAACCAGACTGGGGATGACTCATTGAAAGCCAAATGTTTGTATGGAAAGCTCCCCCTAAAATGGCACAAAAGCAAATATTTATAAACATGTTAAAAAAGCATTTTGGAACTCTTGGGAGGAGGGGTTAAAATATCGCCACCCATTCCTAATTACACCATTTTGATAAAACATTGCTTTGCTACCATTGTGCTGACCCAGGCTGTAAGCCTTTCAGAAACAAGGTTGCTATAATTGGTAGGACTGTCCTGACTCGCAGTATTTATTTTGAAATATGATTCTATTTTGATAACTTCAGCCCAATCTGTATTTTGAATGCATCAAAAATTCATGTGCTACTTGTGAAAGTTTTAAGTTTCCTATAGATATGTCTCAATTGCAATCTATACAGAGTTCATAAGAAAAGAGTGGTTACAAATGGAAATTTGTTTCTTTCTGAGCAAACTTTGACCTCAAATGGTATAAGCATATATTTAAATTCTGTACCTTAATGTTGTCTATTGTTTTATTTTTTTATTATTTATAAATATTTTATTTATTTATTTGACAGAGAGAGACACTGCGAGAGAGGGAACACAAGCAGGGGGAGTGGGAGAGGGAGAAGCAGGCTTTCCACCGAGCAGGGAGCCTGATGTGGGACTTGATCCCAGGACCCTGGGACCACGACCTGAGCTGAAGGCAGATGCTTAACTACTGAGCCATCCAGGCGCCCCTTGTCTATTGTTTTAAACACCTTTCTCTACCCCTCAAGCAAATAAGAAATGGTTGTTTTCATTCTGACAGATATTTTTGGCACATATCAGGTTCCTGCTTAGACTTATAAAGCCTTTGCTTGAGACCTTAGAGCCCATGACTGAGACTGTTCAGGGTCTATGGGAAGTCAGCTCCTGTTAGAAGCTACCTCTGAAGATGAGGTGATGATGGTGGTGGAAGTTTGGTGTTTTTTCCATCTGGTCGAGATTTGAAAAGGAACCAGGGGGACAGGAAGTGGTCAGGCCAAGAGGCCAGCCTCCTGCTAAACCAAGCTGCCTACCCTTTTTGTGTGATCCCCACAAGAGTTCTTAGGTTTGTTGGCTTATTTATTTTATTTTATTTTATTTTATTATTTTATTTTATTTTATTTTAAAATATGGAACACCTCACAAATTTGTGTGTCATCCTTGCTCAGGGTCCATGCTCATCTTTCCTGTTATCATTTCAATTTTAGTATATGTGCTGCCAAAGGGTGCACTTGTTGGCATATTTTGAAAAGGACATTGAGCTACCAGGCATTGATGATTGAGCTCATTGAACTAAGCAGTGGTACTCTTTCAGAATTTTGTCTTATATCCAAAAAACCAATGAGAAGTGGTTAGACTAGTGGCTATAAAGAGATATGAATACAGAGGCTAGTATCAAGGAGAGATAATATCATCTTTGATCTCCATATTTGGGACTGGTGTTATCTTCTTCTGTAGCAAAAACATCCTGACCAGATTAGTGTATAGGGACTCAGTTATAGATATAGCCCTGCTTCCTTTAGCCAAGATCATGAGAAAATGGGTTCTCTAGATAAGTGAATTTCCTAGATTTCTGGAGTTTCCCCCAGTAAGTACCAAAATTAAAAAAAAAAAAAATTAACTACAGAAAATGGAAGGACCTCTGTGGAGTATGATTGAAGGGGTAGGATCAGTTAAGTGAAAGTTTTTAGTTCTCCCCTTATGCTCTTCTATAAAGAATAAATAAATAATTTATTTATTTATTTATTTATTTATTTATTTTAAAGATTTTATTTTATTTTGACAGAGAGAGACCCAGCAAGAGAGGGAGCACAAGAAGGGGGAGTGGGAGAGGGAGAAGCAGGCTTCCCGAGGAGCAGGGAGCCCGATGCGGGGCTCAATCCCAGGACCCTGGGATCATGAACTGAGCCGAAGGCAGACGCTTAACGACTGAGCCACCCAGGCGCCCCTATAAAGAATAAATTTTAAAATAAAATTAATACATATTATTTTATTATTTTTAAAAATTTACTTGGAACTATTTTCACACAAATAAATGGGTTATGTATTTCTGACCTCTCAAACAGAGCCAAACTGAGTTTTCTTTTGATGATTATCATCATTATAAAACTCAATTCTTCTCTGTACCACAAAGCAATGGTACCCTCAAGTAGTCCTGGAGTGTACTGAATGGTTTATTCTCACACTAAATGTCCTCAGACTTTTAATTTATTTCTCACAAATTTTTTTGCTGTCTGTTTTGCTGAGAGATTGTCAGCTGTCATTTCATCCTGACAGAATTCCACCTACCTTTAGCAGCCTCTCTTTTGAATCTGTTGCTTTAATTTGATGCTCCCTAACTGGCTGACTGGTTGGTAAGTCACATAAACAAACTTGTTAATAATCCATGTAAAATTAAATTAAATGAGCATAGAGTGTATGCCCAAGGGTCACTCCTATGAGCAATGTACCCTTTAAAGTTTTAGTACATTTATTTGGAGATTTCAGTCTTATCCTTTCTATTTGGATTATAGCTGTGATTCAGATACTAGATGACACTGGATAAAAGAGTTATATATAAGTGAAATGATGTCCTGCTGTTATGTAATGAAATGAGTTGCATCCTTTTTTTTCCCTTGTGAAATTGTTCAGTAACAGTCCAGGTAGATTGCATGTGATATTAAATTGTAGTTATTCTCATTCTTTAGGCTAATTGAAATGATAGCCCTAAACATGTTGCCAGTTCTAGAATAATATTTAAATTAGAAATAATTGCCAGCATTTGGATAAGAATTCATTTATAGTAAATGTTTTCAAATGTGATAAATGCATATTTGGCCTTTGTCCTTGGTTCCCAACACAGAGCTTCTACCCTTAGAATTTCCTGAAAGAGTGTAGGGGGATCTTTTATCATTCATAAGACTCTTTCAACCACAGCAGAGTTGTATATGTTAATGGGACAACTCTTGGTGGGCTCCTAGGTAGCTTTAGGATGGGGACTGGTTGCCAGAGAAGCCAACCTTGTTAGTGTGTTAGAACTTCCAGCCCCATCCTGCTGACATACAGGGAGGGGAGAGAAGCTGGAGATTGACTTAATCACCAATGGACAATAATTTACTCAATCATGCCTATGTAAGGCAACCTCCATAAAAACCACTAAATGATTGGGTTCAGAGAGCTTCCTGGTGGGTGAACATAAAGAGGTGTTGAGAAGGTGATATGCCCGAAGAGGGCATGCAAGCTTTTTGCCCCCACCCCACCTTATATTTTGCCCAAGCAGGCGTTTGGCTGTTCCTGAATTGTATCCTTTGTAATAAACCAGTAAATAGCAAGTAAACTGTTTCTGAGTTCTGTGAGCCATTCTAACAAATTATGGAACCTGAGAAGGGGGTCATGGGAACCCGTAATTTATAGCCTGTCCATCAGAAATATGGTTGGCCTGGGATTTGTGATTAGTGTCTGAAGTGGGGGCAGTTTTGTGGGAATGAGCCTTAACATGTCTACTAACTCTGGTAGTTAGTGCCAGAATTGAATTGTAGGACACACACTAGGTACCTGGAGAGTTGGAAAATTGGCTGGTGTAAGGAAAAAAACCTACACATTTGATGTCAAAAGTGTTTTTGAGTGAAAAACTGCTCACCAGGCTTTTATGATCTCAAATGCTTGAATATGTGTCAGGTTTGCCAAATCCATATAAAAAAAACATACATGTAGGCTCTTGTCTACTGGGTAGATCAGACAAGACTCAGCTGACTCACAGATACATGGAAATAGATCAAACAAGTAGCATGTGTTTGAAAGGAACATTTTAGTTAGACAGGGAGTGGGGATTTTTTTGACAATTGTTCTGAATGTGAGTCAGAGTGTAGGTTTGCGTGGGTGAGTGTGTGGGTGGATACATCTGTGGGTGTCAGAAAGAGACAGCCAGAGATAGATGGCTGTAGTTTTGTAGCTAGTAAAATGACTATAATAATAAAGTAAATTTAAAGATACAGACCTTCATGGAGGCTTTAAAATAGTTTTAGCTAAACAATGTCAACAGAAGGTTTATTTAAAATACCAATTGCGGGCGCCTGGGTGGCTCAGTTGGTTAAGCGACTGCCTTTGGCTCAGGTCATGATCCTGGAGTCCCGGGACAGAGTCCCACATCGGGCTCCCTGCTCAGCAGGGGGTCTGCTTCTCCCTCTGCCCTCTTCCCTCTCGTGCTCTCTGTCTCTCATTCTCTCTCTCTCAAATAAATAAATAAAATCTTTAAAAATAAAATAAAATAAAATAAAATACCAATCGCTTCCCACAAAGAGTTTAAATTACCTTACACAGTAACAGGCAATTTTCATTTACCACTTACTTGAAATTTGGTAATTATCACAAGTGAAATCTTACACTCCTGGTAGCCAAAACTTTTTAAAAATGGGAAAATTGAAATAAATTGGCTGAATTGCTTATCTAGAAAATGACCTTCGGCTGTTCATAGCATAAGGCATGACAGCAAATAAGTTGCAAAGGAAAAAGAAGCTAAAATGGGTAATAGGATAACAAAAATTTTATCTATAGCTATAACAAGATGATTTCTGATATAGTTAACTACATGCAATAATTGGGCAATACAAAAGTATGAAAAGATAGAGAACTGGTGTTATAACTGGTTGCCTGGTTTTATCTGGGAGAGTAATGATGCCAGTGAAGTGGAGTCTACGCACAGAGACTCCATTTAACAAATTCAGATTCTGTTTTTGGCAATTCCATTATTGTATCCGTGGATCCTGCTAAGTGTGAAGTTATGGGTAAGTCCAGAGCCCACAAAGCTATTTGGAATATCACTTGAAACTAAATAAAGCAAATAATTCCAGAATGAAAGAGCAACTCACATATTTGAGCCTCTATGATGTGCTTCCTCGCTGAAATTAACAACCCTGCATCTGCCCTCCAGGAGTTCAGCCCTTGAATTAAACAGATAAAGAAGCTGATAAGCATTGTTTGTGTTAGGTGCTATTACAATACAGGTCAATGGAGCAAACAATTATTAATTCTTCGTTCACTAACAGTGATTTTCTTTCCAAAATAGATATACATTTTTCTAATTATAAAAATAATACAAGTTCATTATAAGAGAATTCAGATATGATAGAAAAGTATCATTCATTGATTTAAGAGAATTCATTTAAAGCTATTAAACACTAAAGGAGCAAAGGGTCTGTGCTTCATTTTATATTCTCTCCTTGTAAACTAACTTCTCCACTCCTTGCCATGTATCACTTTTCATTATTAACTGGTGGAAAATAAGTGATACAATGTACTTGCCTAGCAGGGCAAGAAACCCGACTCATTCTTTCTCTTTACCACCTTTATGTCTATACGCCATTATTGGTTCTCACATAGTATAAGTGTAATTTAAATTTATTTCATAAGCTACTTGGGGGCTAGAAAAATCCAAAAAACTACATCTGCCTCTTATTCATGTTGGTAAGATCACTCCTGCACTCCCAATAAGGGAACTCTTACCTCTCTGCATTCTAAAGCCCTATTTGTTATCTCACCTTTTCCTTCATAGCTGGGAAGTCAGATCTCATGTAACGAGTCTGAGGATGATTAATGGTGGCTTTGAGCTGCTGATGTGGAGGGTGCAAGATACAGAGAATTGTGTGAGCCTTGCTTTGGGACAAGATAGGTTTATGTTGCAGTTATCCAATTAATCTGAAACCCCAGTGCTTAACACAAGAAAGGTTTAATTCTTGCTTGTGCCGCATATGCATTACAGATGGGGAGGCAGTCTTAAGCAAGGATGAGGATGATGGAGGCTCTGCCATCTTGTGGCTGCACCAGCTCCCGGGTCACTGCCCCAGGTAAATAGAGACAAGAGAATCTCAGGTGGGCTTTTCACCACTCCCACCCAGAAGAAATACCTGGGGCTTCTGCTCACATTTCATTGGCCACATGGTCTTCCTAACTTCAAAGGAGCTAGGAATTTGGGGAATAGATGGAATGATTGGTTAAAACGGTCTCTCTCTTAAACCTAAGTGTGCATTTCTGACCACAGGCTGACATCATCCAAAATCAAAGAAGTGATATTAAGTTATTTACTTATGTCAATTTTCTACTCCATTGGCATGAATATTTGAGTGTGAGATGTATGTAGAGAAGAATACATCTTACACACGAGGACAGTTTTCTATATGTAATTACTGTATATATAATAGCTTATTATTTTCCACAATAGGTATCCAAAAAGGAGGACGATATTGTGAAAGAGAAAATACTACTAAGCCCTAATTTTTTACCACTAATTCCAATGTAGGTTGACTAAAAGCAGCAACATGCCTGAATTTGTCAGGCTAGACTACCTTCTGTAACAATTAGTTAACCTCTGGTCTTTAGAATTCTGGGTAATTTTTTCTTTTGTTTATCTGAATTTTATAGTTTTTCTATAATCTCCGTGGCTTAAGAAAACAGAATTTTCTGTTTAAGGAAACAGAATTTATTAATTGCATACGTTAACAATTTAGTGTGGGGATTTGACAAATGGCCTTCCGTGAGGTGATTTAGGGACCTGGGTTCCTCCTTCCTGAGACTTTGCTATCCTCCAAGGTTTCCAAAGCCTCTGCATCAAGCAGACAAAGGAAGAGAACCATGAAGAGGATGGGGACCAGGCTTCACAGAATATTA
Organism: Neomonachus schauinslandi; assembly: GCF_002201575.2. NCBI lineage: Eukaryota > Metazoa > Chordata > Mammalia > Carnivora > Phocidae > Neomonachus > Neomonachus schauinslandi. The sequence goes on from NC_058405.1 coordinate 149,893,745, forward strand.
TCATTCCCACCCACATTGTGTTAGCCAGAAATCACGATCAAACTTAGCCTCAGGGAGCCTGGGATATGTAGTCTGGCTGTGTACATAGAAAGGAAAGAAATCAGTTTGGTGAGTATCTACTACAATGTCCCTCACATGACCTAAATAAATAAATAAGGAGAAGAAAAACTAAGGAATCTGATTAGAGTTGGAGCTGTCTGGGAGAAAGAACAGTATTTCTCTTGCTTTATCCTTATTTCCTTCATTTATAGCTCTATGTTGCTTCTCCACAAGTTCTTCATTTTATTTTTTTAAACCAGTTTTTAAGAATTTTAATATTCCGTTTTGTTGAGAGTGTACAGAAATGAACATGATGACACTCCGCTGGTTGGAATGTAAGCTGACAATCTTACTGAAGGGAAATTTATCTATATGAATCAAAAACCTAAAAAAAGGGTACAGTTAACAATTCTATTTCTAGAATTTTATCCAGGGGAAATAAACAGGTAATATAAACAGATGCATGTACAAGTATATTTAGCGTAGTATTGCTAATAATGCCGAAATACTTTTATGACCTAAGTGTCCAGCAATTGAAGGTAAATTAATGCTACTTCTAATAAAATATCATGTGGCCATGAATGACCATAAAAGTCTGTATAGTGAGATCAAACAATGTTCCTTATACATTCTATAAAAATATGTTTACAAATCTCTATGTCTGGAATATTTCCATTTTGATTTTTTAAAAAATGATTATATATAACACACAATATATATCAAATCAAAATCAAAATGGCAATCTGCTAGACATAGGTTTATAAACTGATATATATGTAAAATTTTTGCTTATCTGTGTTTTTTAATTTTCTGACATTAACAAGTGATATTTTTCTAAAAAAGAAATTTAGTTTTTATTTTATTTATTTTATTTATATTTTAAAAGATTTTATTTATTTATTTGAGGGAGAGTGCCATGCAGGAGCAGGGGGAGGGGAAGAGGGAGAAGGAGAAGCAGATTCTCTGTTGAGCAGGGAGCCCTTTGCAGGGCTGATCCCAGGACCCCGGGATCATGACCTGAGCCAAAGGCAGATGCTTAACCGATTGAGCCATCCAGGCACCCTTAGTTTTTATTTTAAAGCAAAAAACGAAAACCCCTACATTTAAAACAGAAACAGAGTTTTAATCCATACACATCTCAAAGAAAACAAAACAAAACAAAATACCAACTGATTACCCAGACTGGCTCTATCTTCCAGGCCTCCATGCCTGAGCACCTGGAGCAGTCCTAGCCTTCAGGGTGGGGGCAGGTGGGTGGCATGGGGTTTGGGGAACCAAGATCTTGGTAGGCCCTTGTCTCAGTGGCTGGCTTAGACAAACTGTGGAGTCCACGCATAGCTGCTGCTCTTCATTCCTCACCTCCCTCATTCTGACAATAGTCTGCTTTCTTTCTTCTGAGTAGGAAACCTGCAGAGGCAGCTGGCTTGTGATATTTTGTGTGGGCATGTGAGTTATATGCAAATCACATGGAAAGACAGTCAGAATCTTTTCTCAGATGGTCCAAGAATATTTGTCTATTTGTCCTGAGTCTGTATTATACCTAAAATAGGGCACATACTTCTGAGATTTTGCTTACTTAATTTCTTCCAGAATTAAGTCAAGCTGCTGTCAGAAGAGGTTTCAGCTTTTTAAGTTCACTATTCATTTTGGAGTTATCCATGCATGCATGCATGCTTACAAAAGTTAAATTATTTTCAAAGATAGAATAATTTTTCTACCACAATTGAATTCAAAGTAAGTGAAGAGCCAGAACATGATAATTTCATCTAAGAATCAACATTCTTTATGTTCAAATAATGTAATATGGACTTACAACAGTCGAATGACAAAAACATTTTTAATTGCGTGAGGTATTAAAAATAGTGATTTTATAACTGTAGACTTCGCTTAGCAAAATCATGTATCTCTGTCACTTACATACACACAAACACACATCCCAAATGTTATTAATATCTGTTAAAATTATAACAGTTATACTTATTTAAAAATTAACTGAAAGTAGTGTACTTTTTAAAAGATAATACCTATACTCAAAAATCAAAGCCAATCTTGGTTTTCCATTAAAGACCAACTTTTATCCAATCAGTATACTCTCTTCAGAAAACTACTGTATTATGGAACTCAGAAAAAAAACAGAACCCACCAAGATGTCAGTTTGCTAAATTTTAACAGCTTATACTAGCCTAGGCTATTTTTTGGTTTTTCAAAACAGGTCGAAAAAGAGGAAGTATCGATAATTGCATGTACCTCATTCTGATTTTACTGGTTAGCAGTGAGAATTCTTTTTCCTAACAGAGAAGGATAAGATGTCAACTCTCACAGTCATTCAGGATTTTCATTGGAGGTAGAAGGGAATTAGCCCCTGAGGGGAAGAAAATAGAGTGCCAGTGCTGGGGTGGAAAGGCCCGGGAAAGAGACTAGAGACAGGGCCCTTCTGCCTCCGTCGGGAGCTCCCTGGTAGACTCTAGCTAAGTGCTGCCATAAGCAACTCTCTGCTAAGGTATAGCTTTTGCCACCACAAAGGACACTAGGACCAACACAAAAAGGTATGTCCCGGGTGAAGCCTTGCACTCAGGCCTCAATGTTACTGCTCCTCTTGAAGATCTTGTCTGTCTTCTTATCACAGGCTACTCCCTTTGAGAACCAGCTCTAAATGCTGATCATCGGCTCCTGACTCACCATTCCCAGCATCTCACTTCCTCAGCTTGACCATCCGTAAAAAGACCTTGAGGTCAGTCTGGGGCTTCCCTCCTCAACCCCAGTCCCCAGCTCAGTGCCAGTGGGCACGTACCTTCCCACTGCAGAATTCAGACAGTGTGTGAGGAGGGTTCACTGTATTTGGGCAGAAAGAAGACACAGAAAGAAGCTCACTGAACTCACCGGAGAATTCTAGAATTGGGGCCAGTCAGAAGGGCTAGTGCAATTACAAAGGTAATCAAGTGTATAGCTTGTTCTCTGATAACCAGAGATCATATAGTAACAGGTGAGAGAAAAGAGGAAAATTTGGCAACTCAAGCTTTTTCTGATTTGAACCTCTTTGACAAAGAAGCTGTATGATGTTTTCTTATGACAGCCACTCATCTTCCCACTCACTCATTTCACCTATCCTCCAATCCCCTCCCTTCCATACAACTCTTAGCTTCCAACACTTATCTTTTTGCTCACTACCTGATTCTCCCACTATCAGTCAGTGAACCCATCTACATGCCGTTGAACCCGTTTGCTGTTACGTCACGCATCATGACTTCTGTGGAGTGTCTTTGTGTGTGTGTATAAGCATGTAGAACATGCTTTTCAGTAGGTGAACAGGTTCTTTGGTTAACCTGTGTAGCCATATTATTACATCATGTAATGTGTAGGTGTATGCACCTCTCCTGTGTGAATGGTTGAATTCTGATGGTGGTTTAAAATCAACCATCTGTATATACAAAGTGCAGATTGTAGGTATGTAGGTATGTACAAGAGGTATATAATTCTTGTGTTTATCTGGGTATCTGTGTTTAGGTACCTGGGTTGGGTTTATGCACCTATAAGTCTGCATCTGTATACATCTGCATGCATGTCTCAAGGCATAGTCAATGGCTTTCTACAAAGGAAGCTATCTCCAAATCTTCCTATCTAGCTATGTTACCTTCTCATGGCGGGGGCGGGTGGGGGGGGATTTTATTGTAGTTAAAATATATGTAATAAAATTTACCATTTTAGTCCATTTTAAGTGTACAATTCAGTGGCATTAATTACATTCACAACATTAGACAAATAATCACTTCCTATTCCCAACACCCAAACAGAAACTGTGACTATTAATCAATAACTCCCTTCTCCTAACCCCTGATAACATCTAATCTACCTTCTGTCTCTATGAATTTGTCTATTCTAGATATTTCATAGAAGATATTTCATATAAGTGGACAATTATATAATTGTCCTTTTTGTGCCTGGCTTATGTTACTTAGCATAATGTTCCCAAGGTTCATCCATGTTGGAGCATGTATCAGAACCTCATTCCTTTTTTATGGCTGAATAGTATTCCATTATGTATATATGCCACCTTTTATTTTTCCATTCAGTTGTTGATGGACACTTAAATTGTTTCTACTTTTTAGCTATTGTGATAATGTTGCAATGAACATTGGTATACAAATATTTATTCAAGTCCCTCTTTTTAATTCTTTTTTTTTTTTTTAAAGATTTTATTTATTTATTTGACAGAGAGAGACACAGCAAGAGAGGGAACACAAGCAGGGGGAATGGGAGAGGGAGAAGTAGGCTTCCCGCAGAGTGGGGAGCCCGATGCGGGGCTCGATCCCAGGACCCTGGGATCATGACCTGAGCCGAAGGCAGACACTTAACGACTGAGCCACCCAGGCGCCCCCTTCTTTTTAATTCTTTATGGTATATACCTACAAATAGAATAGCTGAGTCATATAGTAATTTTGTTTTGCTTTTTGAGGAACCATCAAACTGTTTCCATAGCGACTGCATCATTTTACATTACTACAAGCAATGGATGAAGCTTCCAATTTCTCCACGTCCTTGCCAACATTTATTTTCTTTTTTGACAATGGCCATATTAATGGGTGTGAAGAGTGATATCTCATTGTGGTTTTCATTTGCATTTCCTTAATGATCAGTGATGTTGAGCATTCTTTCATGTGTTTATTGGCCATCTGTATTTCTTCTTCGGATAATTTTCTATTCAAGTTCTTTGCCCATTTTTTAATTGGGCTTTTTTTTTATTATTGAGTTGTAGGAATTCTTTATATATTTTGGATATTAATTCCTTATCAGATATGTGATTTGCAAATATATTCTCCCATTCTGTAGGTTGTTTTTTCACTTTCTTGATAATGTCCTTTAATGCACAAAAGTTTTTCATTTTGATGAAATCAGTTTATGTAGTTTTTCTTTTATTACTCACTTTTGGTCTTAAGAATCCATTGCCAAATCCAAGATCATGAAGATTTGCCCCTATTTCCTTCTAAGTTTCAGCACTTATATTTAGTTCCCTGACCCATTTTGAGTTAATTTTTATATATTTTGTGAAGTAGGGGTCCAACTTCAATCTTTTTACACGTGGAAATCCAGTTGTCCCAGCACTTTTTGTTGAAGAAACTGGTCTTTTACCATTCAATGGACTTGGCACCCTTGTCAAAAATCAATTGACCATAGATGCATGGGTTTATTTCTGAACTCTCAATTCTACCCTATTGGTCCATATGTCTTTCTTTATACCACTACCATACCATTTTGATTATGGTAGCTTTAAGTTTTGAAATCAGGAAATGTGAGTCCTCTTACTATTCTTTTTAAGACTGTTTTGGCTAGGGGCGCCTGGGTGGCTCAGCCGGTAAGCATCTGCCTTTAGCTCAGGTCATGATCCCAGAGTTCTGGGATCAAGCCCCACATCGGGCTCCCTGCTTGGCAGGAAGCCTGCTTCTCCCTCTCCCACTCCCCCTGCTTGTGTTCCTGCTCTTGATCTCTCTCTCTCTGTCAAATAAATAAATAAAATCTTAAAAAAAAAAAAAAGAAGACTGTTTTGGCTATTCAAGGCCCCTTGCAATTCTATATAAATTTGAATATTGGCTTTTCCATTTCTGCAAAAAGGGTGGTTGGAGTTTTGATAGAGACTGTATTGAATTTGTAGATTGTTTTGAGTACTATTGCCATTTTAACAATATTAAGTGTTGCTACCCATGAATATGGGATGTCTTTCCATTCATTTAAGTCTTTAATTTCTTTCAGCAATGTTTTGTAGTTTTCAGTGTATAGGTCTTCCACCTTTTGTTTAAATTTATTTCTAGATATTTTATTTACCCTCTCCTTTTAATTGACTTAAAATCCTCCCCCATTGTAATTACTAGATTATAATGTGTCCATAGTGCATAGAACAGTGCTTAACACATAGCAGACATCGAACAACTGCTAACTGAATTTTAGAATCTCCAAAATAGGATTTTGGATCTTAGAGGAAACAAACACTAATGCCAACTTCACTCTTCTAAAAACAAGGAATGATGTTCAGAGAGGCTAAGTGAATTGCTCTAAATAGAACAGTTAGCTAGTGGTAGAACCTGAAGTGCATATCTCCTGAGAGTTTTCTGTGGATCAAAATGTAATTATTATATGCCAAGATTCTGTCTGCCGGAGTAAATAAATGGGTGTGTTTATAAACTTGGATGCTTGTTTTTGGGTTTGGAGATTTTTCACTATCTAGTTCCCTATTCTCTGAAATGAATCTTAATTGGGGTACCTACAAAAGTAGCTTGCATTTAAGACCAAAGAATAATGAGTAGTATACATATTTCAGCAAATGAGGTTATTCAAATGGATATGTAGCTCAGTTAATGATTACCTGGAGGTATGTATCTATGAGGGCATCATACATGAAAGTCTCTATGAGTGTATGTGTGTGTGTGTGTTAGATGAGGTGGCTGAGTTTCACTCTGGAAATGAATTTTAGCCCATTAGAGCTTTCCATGCTGAGAACAGATGATCTTCTACTAGACTTTATCTAGTAAAGAAGCTTTCTCATTATAGAATTATGTCCATTTAGAGAAAGAATGGAGAAAAGAGAAAAGATATGACAAGAACTATGTCCTTGTTTATAAGCTAAGGCATTCCTTAATGTTTTTTTTTTTTTTTTCTTAAAAAAGAACCACTTATTAGCTCTTTGGCCCTCTCCTGAGATAAGGGTCAATCAGCCTGGGACAATGTTTAGTCTTGCTTTATTCTGACTCTTTTCCGTAGTTGGTCAGTTCCTCTGTCATTCTCTTACCTCTCCTGATATAGGTTTCTCCTAGGACCTCCCAAAGATGGTCAATAGTCATGGGTTTGGGAATTGTCTCTGGGTCAATGGTGCAAGACCAGCAACTCTCTGACTCCGGAATTTGGGAGCTGTAGAGGAGAATTGTTAGTTTCCTACTCAATATCCTTTTCCTTATTAATAGCTCCCCAATTTTGTTGTGGGCAATAAGGTACTTAGGAAAAATAAACCAAAAAACCCCCAAATGAACAAAAACTATATTTCCCATTTTTCCTTGCAGCTAGAAGTTGTCATTAACCCAGCTCTGGACAATTAGGCATAAGCAAAAGTTTTTTGATGGGGCTTTCAGTAAAGATCTTTAAAATGGAGCTGATAGCTAACAAATACCTTTTGCCCTGTGTACTCTGTCCTTCTTTCAGGCTGGATTCTAGAGCTAATGCTAGAAGTGGAGCAGCCCTCTTATAATTGTGGCAACCATGAGAGAAAGGTTAAGATGTCACAGATATATAAACACTGACGTCACTGTCCTGCTGAACCAATGCCCACTGCCACCTACCTCTTTTTACACAAGAAAAACCCTTAATTTGTTTAAACCATTGGCTTTGGAGTCTCTTCAACCAGTAGCCCAACTGAATTAACTGATACAGAAGCTTTAAGAGAAAGATGAGATAATTTGAGTCAATGGATTCCTATATATCTTTTTGGCAAATTATATTTAGAGTAAACAGTATGGAGGAATTCTAGGTAGCCAACATAACAGTGGTGGAATAAATCTGAATCTCCCACCTTCCCCCGCCCCCACAAAAAACCACAAAGAACAGGAAGATCAAATAATACGACATAATGCCCATGTCTTCACAATAACTAGAAAAGAGAGAATGTCCAAATTTCACATTAACTGTAAATAGAAAAATAAACATGGAATCCAGCAAGCTGCCCCCACACTCCTGATGCAAGCCCCTCTCAGGAAAACAAAGTCGGTTTGAGAAAAACCATACAGAATATAGAAAAGGGGAGCTAGATTTAAGATTGATCTAAAGCCACCACCCAAAAGAGAAAGTCCACCCTAATTTTGAAAATACTGAAAAACAATGCTGGTAGATCAGAGCACATACTACAGGGAAGGTACTTAGCCATGTGGGTAAGGTGCAAGGAGGCAGTCTTGGAAAGACAGAGTTTTAGGCAGAGGGGTCAAAAGAAGGTAGAGGTGACTTTCAGAAATTATGCAGGGTACAGGGAAAAGACTTGAGGGGCAAATTTAAGAACCCGTCAGATTCTCTCTCCCTCTAAAATGGAAGGAAGCGGGCACCTGGGTGGCTCAGTCAGTTAAGCATTTGCCTTCGGCTCAGGTCATGATACGAGGGTCCTGGGATCAAGTCCTGCATTGAGCTCCCTGCTCAGCAGGGAGTCTGCTTCTCCCTCTATCTCTCTTCCCTGCTCATGCTCTCTCTCTTGCTCTCTCTCACTCTTGCTCTCACTCTCTATCTCTCAAAATAAATAAATAAAATCTTAAAAAAATAGAAGGAAGCATAATCTCTTTTCCTATCATTCATCTTCCATAAAATAATAATTAACCAATTAAAAAAAAAAAGAAAAAAATCATACTTTGCTACACTGACAGAAGAGGGCACTCTTGATCCAGAAATCTTGCAACCACCCCACCATTCAGCCCGTCCACAGAAATGCAGATCAGTCTTCATCCAAGCAAAATCATTAAAATAAAAATAAAAAGAATCTAAAAAATAAAAAACAAAAAGAATCCAAACAATTCAACTCATAAAACTCCTCCCCCAAATAATGGCAAAGTGGGAGAAAACTCACCAACAGTAACACAACTCTCCAAACTGAATTATATATCCTCAAACAAGCATTTGGGAATACGAGAAACATTTTGAATCATAAATTCAAAAACTAAGCACAGAAACAGACAAAAAGCCAGGAAGAAATGAGATGAGGGTTGACTGAACTCAGGAAAGAAATAGAATAAACATTACACTGCATTACCTATAAGATTTGAGATATTTGTACTAAGACATTTTATATACATACATACATACACCTGCCATCCTTCAACGTACATTCAAATGATTTTTCCACTGTGTAGCTTTTCAGAATTCATCCTAGTTGGGCATGTCCTTTGAGACATGCAATAAATTGTGTCTGCTATTATTGCTATTATCACCATTATTGGCAATTGATTGTTTGAGGACAGCAGGGGAGGGGAGGGACTCCTAAGAAATATGTCTAGAGCAAAATTATAGAGTTTATCATACTCTAGTGCCCGCCTAGGCCCAGGTTTGACTTTATGGATGAAAAGACTGAGATTCAGGGAGGTTTTCAAAGTGGCCCAAAGCCAGTTAGTGCAGGGCAATGGAAAAAACCTTCCTTTCCTTCCCTTTCCTCTTTTCTCCCTCTTGCTTCAGAAGACAAGTACTTCCTCCTCTCTGAATCCACCTTCCAACACCCTCCAGATGCTCTGACCTCCTCCCTTAGCAGGATCTCTCTTTTATATTCACTTTCCCCTTTCCTCTAACTCATTCCCCCAAACAGAAGCTAAGTGCCTAAGTCATTCCCATTCTCAAAAGCAAAAAACAAAAACAAAACAAAACAAAAAACCCCCAAAAAACCAAAAACCATCTTCCCTTGATTCTGTCATCCCTGATTTTCCTCTTATTATTAAAACTTCTGGGAACCGCCTGGGTGGCTCAGTTGGTTAAGCATCCAACTCTTGATTTTGGCTCAGGTCATTGATCTCAGGGTTGTGGGATTGAGCTCTGCATTGTCCTCTGTGCTCATCTCAGTCTACTTGAGATTCTCTCTCTCTCTCTCTCTCTCTCTCCCTCTGCCCCTCCCCCTGCTCATGCATGCATGCACTCACACATACACACTCTCTCTCTCAAATAAGTAAAAATAAAATCTTTAAAACTTCTGAAAGTGAACTATACTAGTTGTTAGCTCTTCTTCCCTACTCACTCCTAAAACTCTTGCTCTCTCTTTCTTCCCCCTTTCTCTCTGAAACCTGTCTTGTTCAATAACTGTTGGTTATGATTTTTAAACACTCTTATTCCCTTTCTTCTTGGATCTACAATCTTCTTTCTCTGAGCAATTCTACAACTAGTTGTTCTCCTTTTGTGACTTATCTTCTCCCTCTTAAATGTAAGCATTGCCTAAAGTTCTCCACCACCTTCTTTTTCTGCCCTCACAGCTACAAATTGCAAATAAACGTCTCCAGGCTCATCAGTTTCTTGGGTGCCTCTCCCAAGTGACCTACTAAACCTGGAGCTCAACATGTCTGAAACTGAATTTCATACTCTGTGCCATTCTTCACCTCCTCATAATCTCCAGTCCAGCCTCAAGTGCTTCTTAATATCATCCTTTCCTTTATCTTCTGTACCAAATCATTCAAAAATTCAACTAAAAATGCTGAATATTTGGTATGTGCAGGGACTGGTTATGGGACTGGGGATAGAAAGTGAATAAACCCACTTTCTACATATGTGCTTACAGACTTGGTGAAAACCTGTCCAACTGGCACATATAACTTTCCTCCCATCCTGTCATCCTTTTCACCCCCATTGTCACCCTCCGAGTTCAAGTCAGCATTACCTCTTTCCTAGACTAATAAATCAACCTCTGAAACTAGCTTGGTCGAGTTGAGTTGATCTCTGTACTCCTTGTACATTTTTCTAGTTTAACATATCTATTCCTGTTTTGATGTTTCCCTCTAGATGGAATGCCCTCCTTGATCTCTCCATGCTACACCTTATCTGTTCTTTAAAGCTCATCTCAAATTCCAGGCCCTCTTTGATGCTTTCCCTGACTTCCTGAGCCAGGAGTGTATCTTTCTCTGAACTCATGCAGACTTGCCCTCTGCACTGATGCCTTACCAACCATCCCTCTTGTCTGAGCTGCTTGCTTCACAAATTATGATTAGAAGGTAGAAACCTGTTTTATTGTGATAGGAAGGTATATCAGTGATCAACTTCAAGAGAGATCATTCTACCATTAGTTTATTTGTATAATATCCTCTTTTTTTTTGGAGATTTGATAAACTAAACTATTAGAGAAGCGGAATATGGTAGGGTGATTTTGTCTAGTGCTTCAAAGGAAATAATGTGTGACTTCAAGAAAGTCACATGAGTTCTCTGGACCTCAGTTTCATTATCTAGAAAATTGAAAAGCTGTACTAAATGATTTTTAGTGCTCTTCCAGATCTAATATTCTATAATTAAGGTTTTGAGGGTATTTGTACATAGTTTGTTGATGGACTAATCCAACATATATTCCCTGCCCCTTCCCTTTTCTTGTCTTCTCTGTAGAAGTTGGAAAAGCTAGATATCCTCTTTACCAGGCTTCCTTGCAGTTAGCAATGGCTCTGTAATGTAGTTCTGGCCAATGAGATATAAGCAGAACTCTATTAAGAGGAACTCTAAGAAGCAATTTGCTTTTCAAATGAAAGACATGACATCACTCCTGTGGTAAGCAGAATTCTCAGATGGCCTCTTGGTGTACATGCTCTGTAGAATCCCCTCCCTTTGAGTATGTAGAACCATGGGATATCACCCCCATGATTATATTACCAATTGGTTGACTTCGAGTCAATCAAAAGGAAGATTATCCTGAGTGGGCCTCACATAATCAGGCAAGCTTTTCAAAAGAGATCATTTCCTGCTGGCCTCTTAAAGGAAAGCAAACAGCCGTACTGTGACCTGCTTTGGAGCAGCCTCTAGGAGGTGAGAGCCTCGGCCCTAGGAACTGAATTCTACCAACTATCAGTAAGCTTCAAAGAGGACCCTGAGCCTCAGAGGACATGCAGCGTCAGCTGACACCTTGATTGCAGTCTGGTAATTCCTTGAGTGGAGAACTCAATTAACCACTGACCAGACTCCTGGCCCATAGAAACTGTGAGATAACAAATTTGTGTTGTGGTAAGTTCCTATGTTTGTGGCAATTTGTAACACAATAGTGGAAAACTAATATAGTTCCTTTTCACTTAATCTCAAAGCTGAGCACTTAAAAAACCATCTTGTTACCATAAGGGAAGGTCAAATAAATCACAGAATCTCTGGCCTTGACCTCTTGCGTGTCTAAACCATGGTCAGCAGCTGCTTTTCTCCGAACCTTTTTTTACATCAGAAAAAGAAATGTCTATTTGTATAAGCCAATACAAGTTAGCAAGCTTTTCTTTTACTTGCATTTGAAATCATTTCCAACTAATACAGCAAACTTCTGAAAGTAGCATGAGCAAGTTTTTATTGGTTCATTGGCAAACATTTATAAGGAATCTATAATGTTCCAGATAGAACACACACACACACACACACACACCAAGAATAAAAAAAAAAAATCTTTGCCCTCAACAGGCTCATAGCCTAGTGTTGGAGGGGGAGCTGGTGAGGAACAGCAGGAGGGGGTGGGCAGAGAAATCAGGATACAATTAAAATATAGAGTGATATAGGCTATGATAGGTATAAGAAGGTCTTAGGAAAGCTCAAAGAAGGGATACCTAGAACAGACTTTAGGGTTGGCTGGGAGGGAAGGACTGGATCTGGAGGTTCAGGATGTGGAGCAGAACTATGAGGGATGAGTACAAGTCTCTCAGGAGGGAAATCCTGCCACAGAGAGGAGGAGAGGTCAGTCAGTCAAATAATTGACAGTTACCAAGTACCCAGTGTAAAGCTGGGGAATGTGCCAGATGCTCTAGGCTAATAGAGACATAGAGTACATGGTGCCTGCCCCAGGTTCTTATAATCATCCCTCATTCCCTGATGGAGCTGCATGAGTACTCTCCCTTGTCTAGGGAAATGGAAATGACACCTGACACTCCATCCTGCTGCCTGCTCCCCAGATTAGTGCATTTGACAGCTGCCCCAGATGGAACAACACCCAGAGAACAGCTTACCCATGGAAGAATCTAGGACAAGGTTCTTTAGGAATGTGGTGTGCACAGGGAATTCAAGAAAATAGAAATGGATTTGACAGGGAAGACAAGCCCTTCAGCTTCTGAAGTAGAATCTTGGAGGCATTCAGGCTTAGTCAAACCACATCATTTCTCCTCTCAACTTACGGTTCTTACAGCCTAGGATTTTGCTTGGAAGTTAGACAGCCCCTTTAAATCTCCTTTAAATAAGTAAAGGAACAAATATGTCAAAATACTAAAATGTGAATTCTGAAATTGGGCCTAGAGAAAAACACTGGAGGTAAAAAGACTTAAGGCAGATACTGTTGCAGGAAGTTGAGAACAAGAACAAAACAAACCTTATTTCATCCATTGACCTGTTTTCATCATGTTGGAGGAACAAAGATGATTTGGAATGCTAAAAATAAGAGGTAACTCGGGGACTGGGGGAACTATGTGTTTTTATCTGAGAGGTCATCCAGTCCAGCCTCCCCTGGTTTTCCAGGGATGCTGGGAAGCTTCCCATGTGGCAGGAGGTAAGGAGTTTGGCTGGGACCTAGAGGTTTGTTTTTTTTCTTCAATTTTTTAAAATGTCAGATTTACTGAGGTTTAATATATATATATAAAGTATATATATTATATATATTACTATACTATAAAATAAAAATAGTATAATATATACAGTAAAATTCACCCTTTTTTCCATGTACAGTTTGATGATATTTGACAAAATGTGTACCATAGTGTAATCCACCAGGAAGAAGACAGAGGACATTTCCATCACCCCACAAAGCTCCTTCTTGCCCCTTTATAGTCAGTTCCCTCTACCATAACCTCCAACCCTGCAACTAGGGACTTAATTTCCATCCATATATTTTTATCTTTTCCAGAATGTCATATAAATGGAATCATATAGTATATAGCCTTATATGTCTGGCTTCTTGCACTTAGCATAATGCAAGGCCAATTTTCAAAAGCTCTAATGTTTGCCAAGGTCATCTTTCCTTGTGATCTAAGACTACGTGGGTGAGCATCAATGTACGTGCTTGCCTTAACAAATATACTGGAGTATGACTGTAGACCCTAAATCAAGCCTGCTGAATACTGAGCTGTTTCTCTTTGTTATCTGTTTGGATGCGTGTCAAGCTACACTTGTACGGTGCAAACACTGTAGTAGCAGTGAATTTATATATGAATGTGGCTCTATTTATTAGCATTTAGAAATGCATAATTGCATTTTAATCAGTCAAGAGCACTTATGGGCCTATACTATTGGCCTCAAGGAACTTGCAAAGATAATTAAAAAGATAGCATATAATTAAATCTATAGAACTTTATTGCTGAAACGAATTTTAGGGATCATCTAGTTGTAGCATCACAGAATTTCACAGTTGGCGGTGACCTGCAAGATTTCCCACACCCACCCATCATCTCAGATTTGAATTTCCTCCTGGACAGCAAATTCCAAGAGCAGACAAATGATGCAAACGTGTGAAACTAGCAGTAGAGATTAATAGGGCTTGAGGCACACTGAAGAGGATATGGTAGTACCTATGGTCATTTAAATTCAATTTAAAAAATCAACACTGTGAAAAACCAATAAATATACATCTCTGGGTACATCTCTTGAGTCAGTCCTTGGGTTATCATATTACAGTCTCTTTTCTACAATAGCCTTCTCAAGTTTTTAGCTAGTGTAACAGATACTACTGAGACCCTGACTTATACCCTTTTCATTCTTAGCAGTTCATTGTGTGCCAGCCTGGCTTTCAACTGCCAGCATAGCACCAGGCAGGCAGAAAATGGCAGAGGACTAATGGTATCCTGGAGTAGTTTTCAACCTCAGCTGATGGAAATTTGTGTAAGAGCATCCCAGCTCTCTCATTTTGTTGGGAGGATAACTGAGGTGAGTATTTTACACTGGCCTCCAGAATTTCCAAGTGGGATTAGAGTTCCTATTTCTACCATTGGACTCTTGTGTGAACAGTATATATATTCACTTCCAGCTTCCTTTTCTTGTCTTACTTCTGTTTTTCCTACCACTCTTTCCTTGGATCACCTGCCGGATAAGCTATACTTGCGTGTGGATCCTCATCTCTGGGTCTACTTCTGTGAGGAATTCTCAAGTTAATGTAGCCAGTGAATACTCCGAACACCTCTAGAGATGAGGGATTCTGCATTCTCAGATCCTTGAGGCTATCTTGGGAAATCTCTGACCCACAGAAATATCTTACCCTTACTAAAGTGAAACTGTCTTTCTATGACTGGCTAATGGTTCACTCTATGGGACTAGATACTATTGTCTAGAAATATCCCTCTTTAGGAAGAACCATTCAACCCAATTCTTAAATTGTTGAATTATTCTTGAATATGTTCTACATTTCACTTATTTATCTATGAAAGAAAAATTGTTAATTGGTATACAAAACCAGTAGTGAGAATCTGGAGTGAAAAATGCCCAGGAGAGGGAAGGTTGGAAGAGGATAATGGACTTTCCTCATCACTTGAGATGGAAACCAGATCCATAGTTAAATGTTAAAGGAAGGGTCAATCCAGAAGACTGGAGAACATGACATCATTTTGTTTACATAGATAATACATTTAAAGGATGATGTGTATAATTTATGGTCTTAGTTTTTCATTTGGGAAAGCATCAGGAAAAATGTGCTATGTCTTCATTTTCAGCCTGACAGTTTTCAGGCACCAAAGTTTGTTTCCCAGTCAAATGTTTAATGTTTGTTCCTATATGCAGTACCTAAATGGGCATCAAACACTTTGTAAAGGTGCTGGTATGGCATTAAATTCTCACCTTCCTTCCAAGAGGCATCTTTTGGGCCTCTTTAAAAGGCAAGAAAGGTCCTGAATTGTCTGAGCAATGTCCTGATAGCATCTCCCTATTCCTTCCCACCCTAAGAGCAAAAGGAGAGCTTCCGGAAAACAAAGAGCTGGGCGAAATGGAGTGCAAACCAGTACAACAAGTAGATTTCAGAGCCCCGATGAACATCCCTCCTGACATTCTGTTTGAAATAAAGTACTTATTGAAGAGTTCAATGTACTAGTTTCCAAATTTTGAGAGTACTTTGAGGACATACATGGCCATGTTTTCACAACCAATTTCTGGGACACACTGAAAGAACTGATTACTTGCTAATATGTTTTTTTCTTATACAAGACTACTCTGTGAATATGTACTCCTGAGTAATTTATGAATAGTTTTTCTTTTAAATTTTTGAAAGAGAGATAAACAAGTAATTATTGAATTCAAGGCTACACCTAATCCTCCCACTTCTCCATCCGATAGAATTACAGTAAGTCTGGCGTGTGCATATGTGAACATTTTCTGGTTTTGATTGTCAAGCAATCAAATAGCATTTCTCAGACCCATAATTTAGAAGCTTCTCTACAGTGACACTTGGTGCAGTTTAATTATAATGCTCTTCAATCCAGAAAGCTATTTAAAGGATGATGGAAGCTGTGCATTTTCAGTCCTTTCTCTTAAAAACGAGTCAGAAATGTATGTGTAGCTGATCCCAAATTGAAACTTGATACTTGTGTTGTGCATGACTTTGAACAGCAATGCTTTTTCCTTTATAGAATGGCTGATATTTTAAAATATATGTTTCTTTCCACGAAAGAGTACCCAGCACAGCTATATCATTTTGAAACTTTTTCACCACAACAACTAGAAGAAAGCATGTAAAATTTCACAATCATCTGCATTCTGTTTCCAGCAAATACTTTTTCATTTCAAAATGAAATTCTCAAGACCCAAATGGGTAGGTGTTTTAATTCAGCATTAAAATAAAGAACTGCTTTTTCTGGACATATTCTCTTCCCTTCGCTGGCACTTACTGGTACCAACTTGCTCTTAATTATCTCCCATTCAATGCTAGTCATAACTGCCCGCCTACTTCACACTCAGCCAGGCCAGCCCACAGTACTCACCCCAGCCCCCTCTGGCTGAATCATCTTCTTCCACCCACGTCCTTTCCCACTGCCATTTCCTTTCTCACTTCAGCGCTCTTTTCAGAGGGACAGTCTTGCTTTTCCAAAGCTTTTTTTCTTCATTCTGTGTTATGTCCCCTTTATATTCTAGAAAACCACAATTCTAAGGGAATTTTCTTCCCATTACTGAAGACAAATCATGCTTAATACATCATAAAATCTGTGCTTTTAGCTACTCATTAATTCTTGTGTACTTTAGGGAAAAGTAGGATTTTGAGAAACTACCTTCACTCTAACATGCAAAAGATAAAATGGAGTCATTTTTTAAGTTTCTACCTTGGCAGAGACAAAGGAAATCCTAGGCCTGGGCAATTTAAATAGTCAACCTACAGTTTGACATTCCTAATTTCGGGATTCTCTCACTGATTTTTTTTTTTTTAATTCTACAATAAAGTTCTTTCAAATCATTAACTCTCAAGTCTCCAGTTTTTCTTAGGCTTAAATGCTGACTGAATGGCTCCTACAAAGTGTGGGAGCCTGGAGGCACAAGGATTTGATACCTGAAGGTATCCAAGCTCTGACCAGCTAACAGAAACTTTGTGCTAATACTAGCCCAGAACATGAAAGCACAATTAAATGGTTCATCTGTATGCATTATTTACTTAGTAATCTCAACATTTTCAGGAGGTATCCATGCATGAAGATAAATCCTGGGGATGTACAGGACAAATCATTTGTTATTATCTCACAAAGATTCCTAACACAGGTCTTGCAGTGACTCCAACAAGCAAAGGGAGAAAAGAGGAAGCCAAGGTCAAATGGTCAGTGATGGCCCCATTGAGAGGGGTCTCTTTTCATTAAGAAGTTTATAGTTAAAAGAAATACCCTTGGCCCAACTCCTCATTTTATATGAGAAAAATGAGCTTCTAAGGCCCGACTTGTCCAAAGTCATTAGAGAATTAGTTTAAAAAGATTAGAACCCAAGTATTGGGGCATCTGGGTGGCTCAGTCTGTTAAGCGTCTGCCTTCACTCAGGTCATGATCTCAGGGTCCTGGGATCAAGTCCCACATCGGGCTCCCTGCTCAGCAGGGAGTCTGCTTCTCCCTCTCCCTCTGCCCCTCTTCCCCGCTCATGCTTTCACACTCTTTCTCTAAAATAAATAAATCTTTAAAAAAAAAAGAACCCAAGTATTGCCAGTGACAAAAGGAAATCTGTCTTTCTGAGTGCGCACTCACACGGGAAGTGCCAGGCAGTGAACTGAGCTCTTTAGAATATCATCTGACTGAAGTCTCACAACAATCCCTGCGTTGTTGTTTATGTGTTGGTAACGTATCATCTTTATCTCCATAATGAAAGCATGGGATTTTAGGCTTCTTTTGTGCCTTTTCTGCTATTTTGTTATTGTTGTTATTGTCTTGTTTGTCTCTTTAGACACAAAGACCATTTTAAGAAACAGATGCAAACAGGCCCTTTCACATGTTATTGCTTGGAATCCAAACTGCCAGTATGTTTTAGCAGACAAGAAAGAAATCATACCCTCACAACCCTTAGCATTTTCCCCTGAGGACTTAATGGAAAGTATTTCTTTTCTTTTTTTTTAAGATTTATTTATTTATTTTAGAGAGAGAGCGGGGGAGGGGCAGGGGGAGAGAGAGAATCCTCAAGCAGACTCCACTCTCAGCATGGGACGCAACATGGGAATCAATCTCACGACCCTGAGATCATGACCTGAGCCGAAATCAAGAGTCAGCTGTGTAACCAACTGAGCGACCCAGGCACCACAATGAAGAGAAAGTATTTCTGAGGGAAGATGGATGAGGGATGAAAGATGGCAGCCCTGCCTATCCTTGGAAGTTTACCAGGGGGAAAATGAACTGAAAGGAGGTGCTTAAGATCTTTGCTCTTACCTTAGGTTTGATTGGGTGGGAAAACTGAGATGAGGGGAAAATGTGCTTTTATTATTTTAATTTATCTGCAGTTACACACAGCACAATTCTAACTGCTTTACTCAGTAAATAAAGGAATCTACAATTTAAATAAAGTTCTGACTTGTGTCACTAACAACCTATGCATCAAAAACGAAATAGGGAAAATTAGGAGATATAGATAATAAAAATAATAAAATATAATGTGTAGTTTCTTTGAAGATTTGTGAACAGACCTTCCAATCACAATAATGCATTTTAAATGTGCACGCATTAACTTGGTACTCACTTTATTCAGCCATCCTCCTCTGTCTCCAAACCTTCCTGATGCCCCACCCAATGTCTGGAACACATTCCCCTTCTCAGCTCTATGAGCTCATGCCTTTTCAATTGTTCAATCCTCCCTAAAATTATCAACTTTCAGGATGTTTTTTGTACTAACTGGAAGTGTGGTTGTGATTTCCTTTGGAATATCTGTCTGAAACAACCTTTTATTCAATTATAAAATGAAAGTCTAGATTAGATCATCATTAAGGTGTCTTCCAGGTCTTAAATTTTATGTGTTTCTAGTGCAATGTATTAAATCAACAAACATGTATTGAGCACCTACTAAATGTCAGGCACTGTACCAGAAATTGGGGGAATTGGGATGCAGTCCCTCCCCTCAACCACTTATTCTATGGAAGGGGAGAGGGGATCAGAGATGACTAATTATCACTCAGTATTAAAAATGATAAATTAAGGTATGTGCACAGGGATCGAGTGGCTAATTCTGTCTAGATGGTTGGTTAAGTAAAACATAGAGAAGATGGCATCTGAGTTGAGCCTTGAGAAATGAGTTTATAAGCCCAGACAAGAAGCAAAGAACCTTCTAGATAGGAGGGATAGCTTGAGTGACGACATAGAAACGTGGAAATATCTGGGTAGAGCAAAGAGAGCATAGATGAGCATACGTGGTGGGGCAGTAGGACTAAGACCATATCCTCTGAGAAGTCAGTTATCCAGTATATCAGTAATCTAGGGCTGCCATACAAAATACTACAGATTGGGCGCCTGGGTGGCTCAGTTGGTTAAGCGACTGCCTTCGGCTCAGGTCATGATCCTGGAGTCCCGGGATCGAGTCCCGCATCGGGCTCCCTGCTCGGCGGGGAGTCTGCTTCTCCCTCTGACCCTCCCCCCTCTCATGTGCTCTCTCTCTCATTCTCTCTCTCTCAAATAAATAAATAAAATCTTTAAAAAAAAAATACTACAGACTGAGGGGCTTAAATAACAAAAACTTATTTTCTCACAGTTCTGGAGGCTGGAAGTCCAAGATCAAGGTGTCGACAGGTCTGGTTTCTTCCCAGGTCTTTCTCGCTGGCTTGTAGACAGCCACCTTCTTGCTGCACCCCCTCATAGCCTCACAGCAGCCAGACTAGCTACCATCAGGTCAGTGTATTAAAACTCAGTCACTCCATTCATAAGAAAACCCTTAGGCCTCACCCAAATGACTGCATATTCTGATTTTACATTTAATTTTTAAAAGAGAGTTTATTTGTTTTGCCATTTTAGAACTGAAACTGGATACTAAGTACGTGGGAATCCTAGAGGGAGAAGATACTGTCGATAGCGATAACAAATGGTTGCTGACAGACTGTATTTTCCAAAGATGGCTGCAGCAATCTCTCCCATCCCTCATGCTCTCTTCCAGTGTAACCTTACCACTGCCCCATTAACAAGTGGAGTCTCAATCTCGTCCCCTTGAGTCTGGGGCTGACCTTATGACTCACTTGTTACTAATACAATGGCACTGCATGATTTCTGAGGCTACGAGAAAAGGCCATGAAACTTGCACTTGTTTCTCTTGGAACACTCGCCTTCTGGAAGGCCCTCTTTGGGGCCTTCCCTCTCAGAACCCAATCACCAGGCTCTGAATAGCCAAGCCTTGTGAAGAGGCCCTGTGTAGGTGTTCTGGTCAATGGTCCCAGCTAAACCCAGCTGTTAGCTGTTCCAGCCCAGGTGCCAGACAGGTGAGTGAGATGCCATTTTGAAACTACATCCTCTAGTCCCAGCTATTCCAGACATCATCTATTAAAGTCACTCCTACTTATCTGAGTCTTCCTAGCTGAGGAGCCAGACATCATAGAGCAAAGAAGAGCTGTCCCTCCTTGCTTATGGTGAATTACTGATCCACAGAATCTAAGAGCATAATAAAATGAGTTTTTTTCACGCTGCTAAGTTTGGGGTGACTTATTACATAGCAATAATAACTGACTCAGACAACTAAACCACTAAGGGAACAAGATTTTTGAAAAAATACTTACAGTAGATGTATGGAATTGTTGAATCACTATATTGTATACCTCAATATTGTTCCTGAAAAGTTCCCTATTTATAATATAGCATACGATCTGATGTTCACAATAATATTCCAGACTCATTAAGAAAAATGTTGAATTTGGTTTCAGAATACATATCTTTAGAAAGGAAGAGAAATAGACCACACATTTTAGAAAGATATACCCCAAATTGGTTAATATTTAAAATGCTTTGGTGCTTTAAAAGGAATGTAAGTTTCCATTATCAGGAAAATTAAAATAATAAACATTTTCATTCTTTCATAGTACGGATAAATTAGGCTTTATTATAATTTTTAATTGAATGTATTTCATATTTATTGGTGTTTGTGTTGCTTGTCAAGAGTAAGTCTCGGGAACTAGCATATTATTATTTATATATATACATTATCTTTTTCAACAAAAAATTTGAGTAGGCTTTGATGTTTGCTTAACCAGTTTCATACCCCATTAGGCATACCACATATGGATAGAATCATCATTAAGAAATACACTTTGACAATGGCAATGATGTTAAATGATGACCTCTCTAGAGACCAGGGACTATGCACTATTATTCATTTGTATATCTCTGATATTGCCTAGTTCAGTGCTTTGTATGTAATAGAAGCTCAAAAGTGATTTAATGAACTGAATTAAATTGACATAATTATGATTAGATCTTTAAATCACTTATGTCTAAAATTTTTCTCCAGAACACTATAGAGAAATCAGCAAAAAGATCTGAAATAATTATCCTCAAGTAATACAAAATAGCCATGTAAAATACCACCCACTTCTAAAATGGATACACTGATGCATTACAATAAACACACCGCATGACAGACTTGTCTAATTTTATTTCCACGGAGTTTCACACCATTAAAGTGGTATTGCAGTTCAGGTCAGGACTAACATTGAATGAGGATTCTGCATATGGTTACATATAGTTGTGTATGTGTATGTGCATGTGTGGGTATGTTTAGAAGGAAAGCAGATTTATTAGCAGAAATAGAACTTCAGGTCTCATAATCCCATCACAAATATTCTTTGTAAAGAGCAGACAGTGACTGGGGCAAAGCAGGGCCTGATGGATGGCTCTAAGGAGACACAGGGCACAAGCAACCATGTTAACCTCAAAAGTGCTACTTTCCTTCTGGAGACCAGCAAAGCCAAAGTACTCTTCCCACTCCTTGAAGGCTCTCACCCTAAAGCTCCTTATGGGACCCCCACTAGCATACATCCTAGAAGAACTGGGCCCCTGACTAGAGACAAGTCAGGTAGAGGTTCCCTCTCAGTGGTTCTATTGTACGACTCAAGATTGCAGGGATAAATTGTTGACTGAAATTCTATCTTTGCTGATAATTTAACTATGTGCAGACAGTATAATTGCAGCCAGGGATGCAATTAAAATTCAACTCAAAATATATGGTCCCTATCCTCCAGAATTATAAACCAGTGAGAAAGATAGGCTCAGACATTTCTAGCTAGCTATAGTCATTTCTGACTGTAGAAGTCAGATGCTAATCTATAAAATGAGGAAAGTGCTGCATGGGGAATCTGAGGAGGGGGCCATTACCTTTGATATTGTGGAGGAAGATACAGATCTCACTTGAATCTCACTTTTGATAAATGGTTCTGATTAAAACATCTAGCACTATGAATTTGTAAAATGCTTTAAAAAATACTAATAAAATTATTTAATTTATTGAATATATACAAAGTCCAAGATACCAGCACTATGCTATGCACTCAACTGCATTCCTCATTTTACCCTTAAAAGAGGCCTAGAAGTAGGTACTGTTATGATCTCATTTTACAAATAAAGAAACTGAAGCTCAGAGAATCAACTTACCGAAGGTCATACAGTTAGAGAATGACAGAGCTAGGATACGAGTCTACACCTGTCTGACTCCAGAGCTCAAGATTTGATTTAACTACTATGAAATGCATATCTCTGTCTTCCCCCACCTGTGTGTGTGTGTGTGTGTGTGAATTCTGTTTTATAAATGAAGAAACTGAGATTTGTAAAAGTCAAATGATTTCCTTATTTCTCTATCACTGGAATTTTTGACAAAGCAAGCCAAAAGACATTAAACACACAACATAGAACACAATCTTCAAATAGTATATCCACAGATATCAGGGTATTTCAAACTAAATTTTGCTCAGTGTCAAGAAAATATCTGTGTTCCTTGCCTCCACGATATATGACTGATGTTTAAAAATATTTCTATGTTCTGATTTCCCCTTACCCTTAAGAAAGAAAAGAAATTTAACACAAGACTTAATTTGTAACTCAAGATTTATCTGCCTTTATCTACACAAGAGTATTAGTTGTCTTGAAGCTTTTCCATTTAATTCCTAATTACTTACACATTTCAAATTGCTTGTAATATGTTTCTTTAAAAAGAGTAGAGAGCTTTATTGGTAGGTTACAATTATAAGATTATACAGTTCCCACAACTAATTTAAAAGTAATTAATGAAGGCTCAAGTTTCAAAATGGCAGGAACCTTATTTCAAAAATGTTAATTTCTAGCTCATTGGGAGTAGCAAGAACCTCTTCAAATATTTATCTTCAAAAGTGTCAAAATTTCCTATACCAAAATACATAAGACCACAATTTTTGAAAAAGATTTTTATGGCATTCTAGTGACACAGTGAGTTATATACCACGTCATATCAACCATTCTATCCACCTGGAATAGGAGCAAGGAACTTTCTGTAGCTTGTATTACTTCCTTTGAAGCCCAGGCGGACATAATTCCTGTCCACTTGAGAACAGAATTAGTCTTCAACCAGAAAGTTAGTTTGTCAACTGATCCCTGGTTTCCAAATTAACCAACAGGTATACAAGTAGGGCACAATGCTAAAGAAAATGTACAGGGGCACCGGGGTAGGTCAGTCAGTTAAGTGGCCAACTCTCGATTTTGGCTCAGGTCATGATCTCAGGGTCCTAGGATGGAGCCCCATGTCTGGCCCCATGCTCAGGAGTCTCCTTGGGGATTCTCTCTCTCTCTCCCTCTGCCCCTCCCCGTGCTCATGCATGCTCTCTCTCTCAAAGAAATAAATAAATCTTAAAAGAAAATGTACAAATGGACATCTGGTATCCCAGATTGGAATAAGCAAAGCGCAAAGAGCAAACTTAAGTATGTGCTTAGGGTACCAAAAATGCCAAAAGAGGTTATAAGTAGTTATTAGGGGGTGAAAGTAGACTTTAGTGAACTACGTTACACTGACTTTATGAATCATATTTAAAAAAATTGGGGGAGGGGCACCTGGGTGGCTCAGTCAGTTAAGTGCCTGCCTTTGGCTCAGGTCGCAATCCTGGAGTCCTGGGATTGAGCTCTGCATCAGGCTCCCTGCTCAGCAGGGAGTTTGCTTTTCCCTCTCCCTCTCCCTCTGCCCCTCACCCTGCTCATGCTCTCTCTCTCTCTCTCAAATTAATAAATAAAATTTAAAAAAATTTTTTTGAAATACATATATGAGAGGTTGAAGGGTGGGGAAGGCATCATAATCTTTTTGGTGGTTGGGGTCACTAAAGGCAATCAACCCTTTATATCTCAAAATAGAATGATTTGACATAATATACATTTGATTAGGCAGAATCCCCCCAAAAGTCTTTATTTGTGACAAATATTAGAAACTTTTAATTCAGTTCATAAAATGGTTCTAGTCAACAATAGCCTATTTCTAAGTTATTGTCCTTGTGTGACTCAGTGTTTCAACTGTGGGTTATTTAAGCTGAGGTTTCAATAGAGATTGCAGACATACTTCAGTAGATGTTTATTGAATGCATAAATTAATGAATGAACTAGAAGCAATAAACCTGGATTCAAAACTCACATTTTTTTTCATTTCTAATCTGTGACCCTGGATCACTTACC
This sequence comes from Neomonachus schauinslandi, assembly GCF_002201575.2. Lineage (NCBI taxonomy): Eukaryota > Metazoa > Chordata > Mammalia > Carnivora > Phocidae > Neomonachus > Neomonachus schauinslandi. Next base: position 149,918,524 of record NC_058405.1, read on the forward strand.
TTGAGCTTAGGTTTCTATAGCCATAAAATGAAACTTATATGCTATATATACTTTATGGAGTTCTTAGGATGATCAAATGAGATAATATAGTAAGATCATCTCATTAAGGTAGTTAAATCTCTTATTTGGGTATGGGAGAATTAGAAATGAGACACCTATTTGAGGAACTGTATTAAAATCCTTTAGGGGCGCCTGGGTGGCTCAGTCGTTAAGCGTCTGCCTTCGGCTCAGGTCGCGGTCCCAGGGTCCTGGGGTCGAGCCCCACATCAGGCTCCCTGCTCGGCGGGAAGCCTGCTTCTCCCTCTCCCACTCCCCCTGCTTGTGTGCCCTCTCTCGCTGTGCCTCTCTCTCTGTCAAATAAATAAAATCTTAAAAAAAAATCCTTTATAATATTCCCATAATCATTCATTCATCAAATAGATACAGACTACTACAGGCATGGTATTAGGTACAGAGAAACTTTTGTGATAAAGCTTCAGGAAATAAGATGTTTTATGTCCATTTTGACATAGTCTACAAACTATGTAGTCTTTGATATAGCCTACAATTTATTGTACTTTCAACCTAACCATCTCTCCGTGGGACCCTTCCATCTTTGAGAATAAGAGAGGAGGTGAGAGTGTTTGTTTTACAAATTGCCTAGTGATTTTCAAAAATCAAAGTTTAATGGTTTGGTTTTTTTTAGAGTCATGAAATAGATGTGAATGTCAAAACTACCCAACCAAAATGTTACCCCCTTCATGACCTCACAACCAAAATGTCATCCCCTCCATGGCTTCACAAACAAAATGTCACCTCCTCTTGAAGGCACCCTCTTTCTCTCTGGTCTCTAGGACTTCACAAATGCTTTTCCATCTGTCTGGATCACTGTCTCCTGGCCTCCCTGCCCCAGCTCACTTGGCTCCTAATCTAACATTTGGCACTCTCTTCAGTCATTCCCCACCCTGAACAGCTTCTCCATCCTCACTCCCTCCTGCCCCCAGTCTGGATAGGTGCCTTTCTCACCCTTAGGGTAGGGTATTTAATGAAATCAAGTTTGGTTTTTTTTCTTTACTGGAAAGACATCATCTCAAATGTGTTAGTGGAAACATTAATTCACCTATGGAGCAAATTCGTTTGCTTTAGGAGAATCACCAGAATACTTTTATAAACATAATAACCACCTATTGTTCTTAGAGAAAAATGTTAAGTCACCATGTATCTGAAAGCTAGTACTTCAAACAAACATGTTAAATGTGCCATTGATCAATGTACATTTTGCTATCTTTAGCATAAATACACCCTTGCAGAGACAGAGACAGATAGTATTTTTTTTCCTAAATATGGATTTAGTCTTATGCCTGAAAATTGGCCCCTCCTGTTGGGAGATATGAATGTCCTTTATACAAAAATTTTCTCACAGATTGGTTTAGAACAGTCTATATCAGAAGCCAGGTCTTACCTTCTCTTAACATCACACTGCAGTAAATACTCAGAATGGCCTTCTAACAGTTTGACAATGGCTGAACTGTTGGCAACCCACCCATGGGGTTTTTTTAATTGAATAACCCAGACTTTGAAGTATGTCTTTTAAACTGTTACTATCACCTTGCCTAATCTCCTAAGTGGATGAGGATGAAGGAATTGGATGTTTCCATGGTCAATCATTCTAGGGTGGAAGATGATGCAGGCCTGGAAATGGACTGGAAGAGGGCAGACTTCTTCCTAGTTATAGACAAAGGAGAGGTTTAAGAACGCTACAACACGAAGATGCCTGGGGGACCTGCCACGTCTCCAACACACAATATTAATTTATTTATATTTAATATTAATGGAAGATCCTAAGAGTAGCAAGTAACTTTTAGGGGCAGCTAAGTTACAAGGTACTTTCTGTATGGTGCTTGAGTTATCCCTAAGCCCTCAGTTAAGTCTTAAGTGTAATGGTGGGTATGGCTGTGCTCTAGGAATTAAGGGAGAACTCTGTATACATCTACTGTGAAATGAAAAAGAGAAACAGCAGCATGGAAAGACATTTACAGGACTTCAAAAAATAAGTTGTAGGATCTGGAGCTATAACATCTAGATCAGGATGGCTGGTCAATTGATCAGTGACTACCTGGACAGACTGTAGGACATGGAAGTGTTCCTCAGGGATTTATAGAAATTATTCAGGAAACAAATCCAGTAAAAGAACAGATTTCTCATAATTCTGAGGTCTACTGCTATTGTTTTGGGGAGTATTGATGCATAAGCACGTGCCTTTTAAAGGTTAAAAGAATTTGGATTCCATTTCCAAATTCACTTTGTCTTTTCTACAAAACCATCAGCTTGTTGATAATAAGGACTGTGTCTTCTTTATCTTTGCATCATCACAGTTTCTAGAACAGTGTCTAGAACACAATAGTTGCTCAAAAATGTCTGCTGAGTTACACATGGATAAAGTCTTTCACAACATGGTCTTCAACTTGATGATCTGACTTAAGTCAATAGTCTTATTTAAAACTGGTTATAAGAAACACACTGAAATAAAATTAGTAAGATGCCTCGATCCTCTTTATTTTAAGGCTATTGCTATAACTTTCAAGTTGGAAAATATGTTTTAAGCACAGATTCCTGCAAAAAAATCTGTGCAATCATATTGCCAGATAATCAGGAAATCAGAGGTGACCTGAAGGCCATGTACTTCCTTCACTTTACGCATGAGGAAATCAAAGCCTCAAGTAATAAAGTAACTTGCCCAATGTCACACACCTCACAAATTATGGAGTAAGGGCTAGAATGTACCTGTTCTGATTCATTGCTCCTCTTAGTACTACATCATATGCTTCTACTAAATCCCACCATTCATAGGTTCATGTTACTCTGAAACAACGGTTGGTATAGAGATTTTTTTTTACCATCGTACTTTGCTTAATTTTAGGAGCATTGCAGATCCTTAAAAGTCTGCAAAAAGACCTATGCTGGGGTCCCACCCTAAGCTAGCAGGACTTAAGCATTGGTATTTTTTTTTTAATTGCCCAAATGATTCTAATTGCAGCTCATATTAAAAATCATTGCCCTAAAATACTTTTATTCAATGTCCTTATCCATTTTCCAATCCTTTTGTCCACCTCTCCCAATTTCTCCCTCATGCCCCACTCTATGAATAACTAGGAGACACAGAATGCCGAACCCTCATTTTGGGTTTCATGACTGACTGGTGGGAACTTCCTAAATTAGTGAAGTTCAATGCAAAAAATATTTAATTTTACATTAAACACAAAAGACATCACCACTTGTGTGGGACAACAGAGTATTGCATTATTTTAGAGAATAGGCTTCCATAGAATCATGACCAGCAAGAAACATATAATTCACATTTCAGCCACCAGGGAAATCTTTACCTACAGATATATGTCCTCTTTGTTAAAAGTCTTCAAGGAGAAGTATCCCATATTTTCCTTCACCATTCTTAGACACGCTGTTAAGCATGTTTTTTATTTAACCAATTTTAGCTGCTGTCTTCAGTGGCAATGAAGAACAGTGAATAGATTGCCTGTTTACTTATCTTTTGTTTAGTTGCGGACTCATGAATTCACAACTTAGTCTTTTTCCCTTCAGGCTAATAATAAATAACTTATCCTGTCATTATGGCCTAAATTTTTCAACCATTTAAATTTTTCATTCCTCTTCTCTGAACATAATCAGACCACTGTATGATAAAGTATTTATCTTGCTTTAACATATCATTTGAAGATGAAAAATGCAATGAGGCCATCATTTTTAAAAAGATTTATTTATTTGAGAAAGAGAGAGAGAGAGAGTATATGAGTGGGGAGGAGGGGCAGAGGGTGAGAATCTCAAGAAGACTGCCCCCTGAGCTTGGAGCCTTACAGGTGGGGAGCTCAATTTCATGACCCATGAGATCATGACCTGAGCTGAAACCAAGAGTCCGATGCTTAACTCACTGAGCCACCCAGGTGCCCCTAGCAATGAGGTCATCATTTTTAAGTATTATTACATTCATACCCCAGTACTTTCCATTTTTCCCCTTATTTTTCAGTTTTAAGACACAAAATATAGTCACCAGGTCATGAATCATAATTACCTTGCCTTGTATCTGAAAGCAGAATGCAAATATAATGCTTTCTTCCTTTGGTAATGTCTATAATTTACACATAGCATTAATAAGGCTCCGGGTATAATTCAAATGTACAGATTGCACTCAGAATGCCATAAACATAAGCTTTTCTCAGAGCAAACTGTCATTGAAGCACCAACTCAGATAACAGAATTAGTCATTAACTCTTCAGGCAGCCTTTACATTTTCTTTATGGAATATTTTCTATGCCCGTCGTAATATTGTGCCATTTTTACCAACTAGTTAAGATTTCATTGTATAAACAGTAGCTGAATATATTCATGTCAAAGATAATCATTCCTTTAAAAGGTTTCTTTGTCAGGTATTCATTAAAGTAGGTTTCACTTCAAAATGATAGTCACTAATATAGGGCAAACATCTTACCCATTTGGCAGGTTTTAAAAAAATAATTTAATTTTATTAGCACTGTATCAAATCCTCAGCCTATATTAGGTCTCCTATATTAACAACACAAAGATCTGTTTTATGAATGCACACAATTGATGGGCATACGAAGTGAAATCTGTGTATCATATAAAAACCACAAAACAGGAAACCACAAAAGAGATGAGGTTCATGGGTACATCAGAAATTAATTATTGGGCTTATCTATTTGCACTACTGCTATGCTTTGTAAGCAGTGCTTCCACCTTCTTTTATTGGTCTTCAGAAATTCATTTTGTGATAAATTCCTAAATAAAAGCTTCTCCCCAGCTGATGTTTACCACTCCAGGCTGCATGAAGCACTGGCATTTTGCTTCAAGACAGGAGGTAACAGGAATAAACACAGTGCCAGCTACATTTCCTCCAGATCAGATATGTGAATGTTATGAGCATTGTAATGGATAGCGTGGGTGACACAGAATTTCACAGAAGCGCCTACACAAAGATCAGCCCTTCTTCAGAAAGCACAGCAGACGCCATTTTGTCTCATTCCAAAACAGTTCACAATCTTCTCCAGTTTTTCAACTGAAGGTTTCAGATACAGTTTTTTATCTAAACCTGATATAGTATGATGAATTTTTAGGAGGGCAATTTGATTTCTAGACAGTAGGAGAGGGAATAGAAAGGTACAAGAACTGAGGTCACGGCTTGTAAATATATCTGAATTCTCTGAAGGAGTAAAGTGAGAATAGCCTTTATGTACAGTCACATGGACACTGATAATCATTAAATTAAAGCCAGCATGAAAAATAAACATCCATTCTTAGATTACTTCATAGGAGGGACCCATATTTGCCTGGGGGCGTGATTACCAGGATTGGGGAGGGGAGTTCGGGTGGGAGTAAATGATGAATCCCACTCCCTGTGTTTCTGTGGAGATATGTGAGAAGCCAGCTGTGGACTGCTGCGTAGGAAGCCTCACCCTGTGAGCTGACCCACAGTTAGACTGTGGCCTAACTGTGAATGCAGCACTGTAGCTGTTTATCAGGGGATTATAGGTGATCAGTGGCTTTGTGTGCTTTTGTTCGGGGGTGGGGAGAGGTTGTTGTTGTTTTGTTGGCAAGCCAAAGCATATATCTAAGTCAAAGTTGGCTTTCAACATTGTAACTTGATATTTTCCCAAATTTAGTGTCACCTCTTAAACCATTTTGGGGTGTATCTTTTAGACTTCCCTCCAACCCCAGCAGCACATTCTTTTCTATATCCTGACTACTATCTGTCTTCATCCTTTGAGGGAAGATTTTATTTTATTCTATTTAATTTTATGTATGTGTTATGTATTTATTTGTTATACACATAAAATTTACCATTTTAAAGTGTACAATTCAGTGGCATTTAGTATATTCACAATGTTGTACAATGATTACGACAATCTAGCCCAAGAAAATTTTCATCATTCTATGTTTTGTTTTTTTTTTTTTGCATTTTCATATTGAAATTTTTGGTTTTGTTTTGTTTTGTTTTCAAATTTTTATTTAAATTCGAGTTAAGATGTAGTGTAATATTGGTTTCGGGAGTAGAATTTAGTGATTCATCATTTACATATACCACCCAGTGCTCATCACAACAAGTGCCCTCCTTAATACTCATCACCCATTTAGCCCATCCCCCGCCCAACATTTTCATCATTCTAAAAGAAAAGCCCCTACTCATTAAATAGTCACTCTACATTACCCCCTCCCCCGGCCCTTGACAACCAGTAATCTGCTTTCTATCTCTATGGATTTACCTATTCTGGATATTTCATATAAATGGAACCATACAATATGTGTCTTTTTGTGTCTGACTTCTTTCACTTACAATGCTTTCCAGGATCATCCATGTTGTATCTGTATCTATTTTGAAGCAACAGGAAGTCATATGGAACCTAATCTGTTTAATAAGATAGATATATATTATTTGAAAAAAGTTTAAGTGATATTATAAAGTAATGATATTAATTTTCCTATGTGTCTCATGTTTTGTTTTTATGCCTTTGAGTATATAGGTTCTAGCTACACTAAAAAAATACACACAACTGAGTAAACATAACAATACATTATTACCTATACTCAGAGTATAAGTCTTGCTTGGTTATTGTCAAGTAGACTTTTACAAGGTTCTCTTTGCAGGAGGCAGGGTTTGGCTAAAGAACGTTACACTGAAGATGTTATACTGGAACTATGACATCTCCCTAATGAATAATGTGAGGTATGTATCTATAAATCACATCTCAGAGGCAAAGCATTCAAATTAGGCTTTTGTAGTCTCTCTTTGTAACATCCCTTCTGTTTAATGGTTCCCTTTTCTAGGTCTCCTACAAAGGTGAAGTATCTAGTTAATAAAAAAATATTTACTCTAAAATATTTATGGCTTAATGAACTTAGAAACTAATGGAGACATACTTGCTTAATTCTATAAATTTTTTTATTATGTTCAGTTAGACACCATATAGTATATCGTTAGTTTTTGATGTAGTGTTCAATGATTCATTAGTTGCATATAACACCCAGTGCTCATCACAACACGTGGCCTCCTTAATACCCATCACCCAGCTAGCCGATCCCTCCATCCCCCTCCCCTCTGAAACCCTCAGTTTGTTTCCTGGAGTCCATAGTCTCTCATGGTTTGCATCCTTCTCTGATTTCCCCCCCCTTCAGCTTTCCCTCCCTTTCCCTATGGTCCTCCATGCTATTCCTTATGTTCCACATATGAGTGAAACCATATGATAATTGTCTTTCTTTGCTTGACTTATTTCACTTAGCATAATCCCCTCTAGTTCCATCCATGGCAGTGCAAATGGTGGGTATTCATCCTTTCTGATGGCTGAGTAATATTCCATTGTATATATGTTCAATAAATGATGCTAGGAAAATTGGACAGCTACATACAGAAGAATGAAACTAGACCATTCTCTTACACCATACACAAAGATAAACTTAGTTCTATAAAATTAGTTGCCTTTTGAGCAAGAAGTAGAGAAAAATATTAAGAGAAAGATCTTTCCTAGTCCCCTCAAATCATACCACATGGACCAGTGTGGTCCTCAAACTTCTATGTGTCCAAGAATCACTGGGATATTTGTAAAAAATATAAATTCCTAGGCCCCAGGGATTCCGATTCAATCTGAGTAAGGATCAGAAATCTACACTCTCTTTTTTAAGATTTATTTATTTATTTATTTGAGAGAGCGTGTGCACAAGCAGGGGGAGGGGCAGAGGGAGAGGGAGAATCTCAAGCAGACTTCCCACAGAGCAGGGAGCCCAAGGCTGTGCTTGATCTCATGACCCTGAGTTCATGACCTGAGTTGAAACCAAGTGTTGGATGCTCACTCAACCGACTGAGCCACCCAGACGTCCCAGAAATCTATACTTGTGATAGATTTAGGGCTTGTTAAAACACAGATTTCTGGATCCTATTCCCAGAGGTTTTGGTTTAGTAGGTCTGGAGTGGCGCCTGAGAATTTACCTAACAAGACCCCAGGTGATGTTCATGCTGCAGGTTGGGGACCATATTTTGTGAACCACTGTCTTTGACGATTCTAAAATAACTGTGCCTTGGCACACCTGGAGACATATTGATAAACTAATCACACTTCTGTAAATCAGGCTAAGCTGTGTGGCAGCCTGTGATAACATAGCATGACTTTCACAATGTTGGAATAAGATAAAGCTCTGTCCCTAGCTGGGAAGCATCAGTACGTTTCACAAACAATTTTAATAGGGTACTATTTTAATATAAAAAATCAGTTAAGGACCAAAAACCAGTGCCTGCAAAATAATATTTTCTTTTGATGTTCAGGTGTGCATATAGAAATTTTAAAATTATTGTTGTAGATTTCATTTAAAATAATACATTAAGGAGGGCACATGTTCTGATGAGCACTGGGTGTTATATGCAACTAATGAATCGTTGAACATTACATCAAAAACAAATGATGTACTATATATTGGCTAACTGAACATAATAAGAAAACTTGGAAAATAAAAAAAAAAAAAAACCTAGAATTTTCTAAAAATGTAAAAAAATAAAATAAAATAAAGCAATACATCAAAAAACCACCTGAAACTCTTAAGAAAGTCACTGTTTAATGGCTTTGGGTGGGTTTCAATTAGAAAACTGATTCAGGAGTACAGCCTACTGGATGTTTTTGATATTGCAAAGGAAAAAATTGTCATGAAAGTTTTAGCATTTAATATCTTTTTTTATGTAATAATTTTTTTTTATGTTTCTTTATAAGCCTGATATAATGGAAATGTCATGAACTTTGGAGGGTTCAAGATCTTCCTTTGCTTTGTGAGCTTCTTTGCTATGTTATGTCACCTTGAGCAAGTTACTCAAGCTTTAGGTTCCTACTCTGTATAACAGGGTTAACATAATAACTACCACAGCAGAACAGTTGTACAAATCAGTGGAATAAAACATTTAAATTCCCAGTACAATGCTGGACTTGTTTTGGAACCTATGACCTTTATACAGATCCATGTATACATGTGCACATATATATCACCAAACAGAAAAGATTTTTTAAAAATCACTTTCTAATTTTTCTGTGTAAGATCCCCAAATTTAATTCTGCTTCAAAGCAACAACATTTACCAGAACATGTGGGGACTCCACGTTAGTACTCCTCTGCATTTTGATTTCTGACAGTTCTATGCATTAATGAATTAGGGAAGACTAGGCCCTGGTAAAGTCACATTATTTTTACTGGTATTAAAACTTGGGGCGCCTGGGTGGCTCAGTCGGTTAAGCGACTGCCTTCGGCTCAGGTCATGATCCTGGAGTCCCTGGATCGAGTCCCGCATCGGGCTCCCTGCTTGGCGAGGAGACTGCTTCTCCCTCTAACCCTCCCCCCTCTCATGTAATCTCTCTCTCTCTCATTCTCTCTCTCTCATTCTCGCTCTCTCAAATAAATAAATCTTAAAAAAAAAAACAAAAAAAACCCTTAATAATGAAGTGAAGCATTTCAGATAAATAATTTCCTGTAAATAAGTTATTTTTTTTTAAGATTTTATTTATTTATTTGACAGAGAGAGGCACAGCAAGAGAGGGAACACAGCAGGGGGAGTGGGAGAGGGTGAAGCAGGCTTCCTGCGGAACAGGGAGCCCAATGTGGGGCTCGCTCCCAGGACCCTGGGATCATGACCTGAGCCGAAGGCAGACGCTTAACGACTGAGCCACCCAGGCGCCCCGGAAATGTTAGTTAAGTAGAATCCATACTCAGTGCCTTCAGTCAATTAATTCTTTGATGTTTTCCCTAGGGGAGGACATTTGTAAGCTGCTCCTTACCTAAGATAAGCAGTAGGAAATGACATCACATTGATGTCAAGGCCCAAAATGTGATGCCTCCAGATCCTAGCTGTGCTTAGGAACTCACCACCTTTTGAGCCCCCACATCTCCCCTTTGATTCATAGAGTGTCCATGGTGATCTCATGTGTGCTTGGGAATTGGTTCATGCATATTTTCTGCTGTAGCCTCCTGGTCAAGAAATCTGGAGATATGATTTGGTGACCTACAGTAGGGCTCCAGAATGTTTATTAAAACAAGTGATCCAGGAGATTCTGATGAAAGGTATCCAGAGGTTATACAATGTAGAAAGAAATCCTACATTGGGAGCATTGTCCTAGGAACCAGCAAGAATTGGTTTTCTGTTCCTGCTTGCTGTAATTATTGGAATAGAATCAAGCAGTACTTCTACATTCAATAAGAACTTTCATTAGCTAGGTAGAATATCAGTTATGATTACCAGGGGGCACTGTGGTTCAAGTTAAGTGTCCTTTTGATTCTAGTGTTGCAAACTACCATGATTTATGAGGCCCTTGTTGCAGTAAAAGACAATTATTGGAAGTGATACTATTCCTGCCTCCTTACCTGCTGCCCCAATACTAGAGTCAGATTGTTTAAGCCAGCTGAAGGTCCAGCACAGAGTGTGGCACAAAGAAGGCATTCAGGAAATACGTGTTGAATGAATCCCTGTGGTGCCATAGTACCAGTTACATCAAAGATTGGGGTTTATTTGGAAGATATATTTACTCGGCTCAGTATTCAAGATCAAGCAGTCTTTCCAAGCTTTGAGTGCCTTTCCAATGTAGCTTTACTCCAGATAACTCAGGGATTTGGGAAGTTTGAGTCCTGGTGTGCCCAGAAAAGACGAGCTACATAAGATGGCTCTAGCTCCCGATCATTCACTTATGGCACTTATCAAAAATCACATTCCTTCAACATTTTTTTTTAAAGATTTTATTTATTTATTTGACAGAGAGAGAGCACAAGTAGGCAGAGTGGTAGACAGAGGGAGAAGGAGAAGCAGGCTCCCCGCTGAGCAGGGAGCCCGATGCGGGGCTTGATCCCAGCACCCTGGGATCATGACCTGAGCTGAAGGCAGATGCTTAACGACTGAGCCACCTAGGCGCCCCTTCCTTCAACATTTTAAAAATAGACTTAGACTAGGACTTGTATGAAGTTCACATGAAGAGGAAATTAATTGGGACTCAGTGTTTTGAATAATTATATGGGGATTAGACAGGTTCTATTATTAAAGGTCAAGTGTTAGACAAATAAGTAGGATTTCTTTTAACCCTGGGTAATACTTGTTAATGTTCTTAAAGTAATGTGGCTTTACTTACGCAGGTCACATGATAGTTCCCTCTTACTTTCTAATCAGTAAATATGGATTCCTTCACTTTTGATTGCTCTGTAAAATCTGTAACTGGTAGATGACAGTGCCTTGTCTACCAGGGTCACAATAATATAGAATTATTAATTTTTATTCTCTTCCCCAAGTCAGGAATCTCTGAGACTGATATCACTAAGAGAAATCCTGAATTGAGCTCTCTAAGAACCCAAATGGAAAAAGCCTGGAAAAATGAAAAAGGAACAGAAAAATAGCTTGATGAAAAAAGAATGATTTTAATCTGTTTAAAATGAGTTTAATAAACTCACTGTATTCTCCTATTTACTATGAATTTTAAACCACATGCATTTATGACTGCTTTAAGATAGATCATTGTTAAAGAAGAAACAATTACAAAGATATTACTTATAGAGTATTTGCTTTTAATAGAAAATACTCAGAATCAGGAAACCATAGAAATAGAAACTCCTTTTTGTTGAGTCTAGCAATGAGAATTAGGTATTATATTATTCTAGGTTCTTCCTATGCCATCTAGTGGGAGATTCAAATGGTTTTATTTGAGTTTTGTGTAGATTATTTACCATCATTTCTTTCAACTTTTAATTTGTAGCAAATCAACCACATTATACCTAGTAAATGATGCATGTTAAATTATAGGTTGAAAATGAAACTAAAGGAGATAAAGCAGAGTGTAGACCCTGCCTTATGTTACAAATAACTTTATAATAGAATATGCTCAAGTGTCCAGCTCACATCACTATTGACACCAATGAGAGATTCCATGGTTAAAATATAGGCCATTACTGCTGTTGGTAAATCATTATATTATGGTATGATGACACATACTGATTTATTCAGCCAAGAATATCCTCAGGGCACAATTCCTAGTTGTAAATAAAATATAATGTCTTTTCACATGCTGTTTCCTGTTTCCTCTCTTCAGCCCCTCCCCCTTCTCCGCATGATGAAATCTTACCCATCTTTCAATGAATGAATGGATGGATGGATGGATGGATGGATGGATGGATGGATGTGTAGAGTCATCACTACTGCTCATTTCTCTCACTCAGTTGGTTGCAGAAGCCACTCATATTCAATTCTCAGTGAATGGGCTGGAAACAGATGGAGAATTATGGAGTATGTGTGAAGGCATGGGTGGGAGAGTAGGAACTGATGGATCAGCAGGAATAGCTTTTCAAGGGATATGTAATGAACTTCTCCTTTCTGTACCTTCTTCTTTCACCCTCAGTCCCCTTCTCCCCTAAGACTGAAGAGACAAAAAACTGAAGAGACATCTCACAGTTGGGGACTTGGCTTAGTTCCACTGATGCATGCTTATGGGTAGCAGTGAGAGTCACAGAAAACTCAAGTGCTAATAGTGACAGTTCGGATTGAAGTGAAGGAAAAAGTACTTGCCCTAAACCATAATGCATATTCATAGGCAAAGCGTATCTCTTGAGTCCAGCTCCAGCTACCTAACCTTTCTGGGGGTTCTCTTTTACTTGCCCCAGATAGACACTAGGGCTCCTCCTATGACCATGTTCAAAAGGAAATAACCACCTCTCCTGAGAGACCCATCAATGGCTGGGGAGAATCATCAATGGCTGACCACTCTAGCCTGACAGAGCAGGTTCATCTCCAGCCCCGATAGCACTTACAGAGCACTGCCCTGGAGCCACTGTGACTCTGAGTTGACCCACGTTCAGAGGACACAGAGAGAAAAGGAAGCAATAGACATAATCTCAGCAGAATTATATGGTTATAAAATGTGTTGTAACCATACTCCAAATCAAGGTCAGCCCAGAACTACAAAAACTTGTGATTAATGTCATCACCTTTACTTCCTAATTACTTGCATAAAATATAAAATCCTTCTCTATCTGTCCTCCAACTTGGTAAGAATGAGAAAAGCAACTTAAACCCATTTGAGGTTAAAATTGTTATTTTTCATGTTTACGAGTTTCATTTTATCAGACGTTCAGGCTGAGAGAGTGTAGGCCAAGTTTTTTTTCTGAGCATTAACATGTGAAGTACATGTAGGATCTGTAGCATATGGATGAGGCCACAGGTAGTGAATAATGTGGTCTAAGGGCCACAGCTAAGAGATCATTGAGGACAAATGGAGCTAACTGGGAGAACTGCAATTAAGGGAGGATTTTGAGAGTTCTGGTCTCCATCTCAGAAAACAGCATCACTGTTTTTTCAGTGAGTTCAAGCCAAACATCTTGTAGTCCTTGGTTTCTCTCTCCTGTCTTATTCAACATCCAGTGCATTCATACATCTTGCGAGTTTCATAAAAAAATTTTTTTCCCAAGTGTATCTAGTATGTCTACTTCATACGACTCCAGTGCCACCAACCTAATCTAAGCCAATATCATTCCCATTAGAACCACCTAACTGGTCTCCCCGCTCCCACCCTTGCTGCCACCCCCAGCACCTCCAGACTATTGTCCACACAGTAGTCAACATGATCTCAGCAAAGCGTAAGTCATATGACTTGCATCATTTAAGGTAACAGTAGCTACTATAATGAAGAAACCCCCATATTTGAGTAATGTGGATTTTACTTCTCACTTGCCCCATAGTCCCATGTAGGGGATTCTTTGTCAGGGCCAGGCTAGCACAGGTCAAAACTAGTTATCTTCAATACATGAAGTTAACATCCATCTAGCTGATAGAAGTGGAAAGAAGTGAGGCAGACACATCTGTTCCTCTGATACTTTTGCCCAAGAGAGACACATAAGTCACTCCTGCTCACATTCCAATTGCAAGAATTCATCCATGGCTTCTCTTGATGCAAGGAGATGCCCTGGCTGGGCAGCTGCTCCCCTAAAACAACTCCACTGCTCTACAACTCTTAAGTGGGCAGCTGCCATCTATTAAAAGGTAAGGCAGAGCTTATTCGTCTGCTTACAACTGTCCTAGAGCTTCCTGTCTAACCATATCCGAAGCTTCCAGATCCTCATGATCTGACCCCTTCTACCTCGCTGGTCTCACTGTGCTCCAGCTCCCAGGCCTTTATTCTGATCCTTGCTTATTGCCAACTCAGCATTTTCTGTTCTCATTGTCTAGAAGAGTCTTTCATTAGATCTTCATATAACTGATTCCTTTTCATCATTTACATAGATACGTGGTGAGACCCAGGAATGTCTAATTTAAATGGCACCCTAGGTGACTCTGATGCAGATGGTCAATGGCCCAAATTCTGAGAAACACTGGGACAATGGTTGACAGTATGGAATCTGAGAACAGAGATACCTAGTTCAAACACTACTGAGACCCTTACACCCCGTCTGTAACTTTGGGCCATTTACTCAGGTCAAATTAAGTACATAGCATGGAATCTGGCACATAGTAAGGGGCACAAAGGAGTGGCTATAGATGCATCATGCAGTTTTAGAAAAAGTAGGGACAGAATTAGACAAATTGAGATTTGAGCAAGTGAATTTTTTTTTTTTTTGAGCAAGTGAATCTTAAATAAGGAAGTGATGTGACTCTTGGAAAACAGTTTGGATGCACTTTGTGGGGTTATGGAAGGCCACTACAGAGCCTTAAGGAGTGGAGTGATGTCTGATGAGTGGTTTGAGATGCCCATGTTTACAGTCACTCTGAGCAGTGATTAAAGAAGGTTAGATTTGGAGGGGAGAACCTGACCGAGAGACGTAACAGTACCCTGGATAAAAGAAGATCGTATTGTATGGACTGAACAGAGAAATGGATCAGAGAGAGGAGAAAACAGAAAGAAACAGCAAAAGAGGTTGGCAACATGAAAACTGAGGAGAAAAGATGGCAGATAAATCTGTGTAACCTCAGTGTGGGCAGAGCCTAATCTAATAGGAGGGCAGTGATTTCTAGCCTAGATTATACCCAGGAGAAAAAAGACTAAGGAGCTTCAATAGACACAGAAAGTGGTACAATACAATCCTCAAAGCTAACGATCCCATAGAAGCCAGAGTTCAGCGGCCAAGCTTTTGAAGAAGTCATGCTAGTCAGAGCTGAAGGGAAAACTGGTGCATCGGTGAGGCATCAAGTCAGAAATTGCAATGACAACATTGGAAATTGTCTTTTGACTTTTCCGTGAAGTTGCAATATCCTAGCTGAGGGTCAGCTTCTAGGGATGTGAGGGGTGCAGGAGGAAGGGGAACAAAGTTGAGAGTCAGAGCCCTAGATGTAGTCAGGAGGTGGATACATCTCGTATAAAGTGTGTATTCAAGGAACACTAATGTGAAGCAGAGAGATGAAGCAGCAACCAAAAGGGGGCAAAGGGTGAACTTTGATCCCGTGATGCCTGTTTGCCGGTACACAGGAGCCATTCTTTTATCCACAGATACAACCTGCACGTGTGCTCATTCTCTCTCATGTGTAAACTTTCCACCGTTAACATACAAAATCCCTTTGACTCACCGCACCAAAGCCGTTCACATGCCTACATTGTAAACTGACTGCTGACATAGTTTGAGTACAATGAAAATTCCATGTAGGTAGGGTGGATCCAGGTTTTGTGAGGGCTAAAGCTTGTATTACTTGGTTGATCCTTCTTAAGAAAAAGAATATAAAATATAAAATACAATGTTAGGTATCAAAAATGCATATTTATTAAGGAGAAGAAGAGGATTCATGACAAACTACCTTGGCACTTTGTAAGGCCAGATCTCTCTCTTGTGACACTTCCCTAGGCAATGTACTAGAAATGCTTACATAGAAGTACAATCTGACTTCCCTCCCCACTTAGAAAACTCTACAACCCCCAGAAACTCCCAACATTCACAGAGATCCCAGCAAGGAAGGGGCACCAAAGCTTAAGCTTCAATTACTTCCCAGTGAAACTGCCTTTCAGTCTAGATGTTTCTCCTCTGCTCCAAGGTAGGGTAACTCTAATACCTAACTAAAACAAAGGACTTCTACATGTCCTCTTTTTTTTTTTTTTAATTTTATTTATTTATTTAGAGAGAGACAAAGCGAGAGAGGGAACACAAGCAGGGGGGAGTGGGAGAGGGAGAAGCAGGCTTCCTGCGGAGCAGGGAGCCCGACGCGGGGCTAGATCCCAGGACCCTGGGATCATGACCTGAGCCGAAGGCAGATGCTTAACAACTGAGCCACCCAGGTGCCCCTGTCCTCTTTTTAATAAAGTTACTCTGTGTGCTTTCTTTGATGGTGGAGGGACTAAACATGGCCATTAGGAAAAACCCTGCAGAGAGACGTAACCCTGAGCAGGCATGACCTCAGGGAGGCTAGCAGAGGGTTGAGGCTCTAAGCTCTTCCAAGATACACTGCCACATTCCCAACAATACAAATACTGCTTAAGCACCAGCTGTACCTTAGGGAGGAATTTGCTTCTTGTGGTTTCTTCCATTAACCTCTCCAGACTCCTTCTCTCCTCAGTTCTGTCCTGCTCTGTGCCCCAGGAGGCTGACCCACATAGATGTCAGCTGGCTCCCTTCATGCCCAGCTCATGGTCAGGTTTGGCACCGAGAGGCACCAGCAGAAGAAAAGTGAGGTTAGGTTATTTATTTCCCTGGCTCTCTTGCTGCGTGTTGGCTACAAACTCTCCTTTCAGGCAGTCCTCTCACACAACCACTCTCTCCAGGGTCTGGAAACAGCTCCATATCTTCCATCTTCAGGCTGGGGGTAGGTAATGTCTCCCCCATCACAAGTCCTGGGGGACGGTGCCATCCCTTGTTGGTTTCTGTAAACACTGTCCACACCTTTGTGAACAGTTCCTTTATTAAACTCTCCTCAAATTACTCAGTTTGAATGCTTATCTGTTTTCTGCTTGGACCCTGACTGATTTCATATTATAATTAACAAAGAGGGAAAAGGCCTTCAAAAACGTTTCCTTGGGGGCCCAGAATTAATAATAAGGCGAAGTAAAAAGCAGTAACTGACACTGAATGTACCAGCCAATAAATAGATTGTGCCAAAAGGATGGTCATAGCAAGTATGTCTGCCTTCCCTTCCTCCTGGCAGGTGGGGGTGTTGGGAAAGCAGCACCCCTAGTAAAAGATCAAAGTGCAGCATCAGAGCTGTGAGGCCCTGCGTTCACTGTCTGCAAATCACATGTTCCTCCAGGCAGAAAGGACCTTATAAGGTAAAAGAAACCATTTGATTAGCTAGTCAGGTTATTGAATATTTTCTGCTTGAATACTTGCAAAGGTGGGAAGCATTACTGTACAATAGCCCATCGTATTACAGGGGCATGCCTAATTGTTAGAACATTATGTTAGGCAAAATCTGCATCCCTTTAACTTTCCTTGGGTCTATTTCTTTCTTCTGAACAATATAGAGCCGAATGTGATCTTTCTTCCTTATGGCAGACCTACAAATATCTGAGGAGAGCTGCCCATTCTCACCACCCTGGTGTCTTGAATGACCTCTGGTTCATCAATGTTCCAGTGAAAGTATGGTGTGCAAAAATGGACCCAATACTCTGTAGAATCTTGCTTGAAATAGCCATATAACACTCAACTAGGCTTTTCTCACCATTCTTTCCCCACCCCTTAAAAAATATTTCTCTTACTTCTGGGACACATTTACATTAATCCTCTCTCTTAGCACCCATAGCTGCTATTTCCTTTAACTGTACTAAAATTATCTTCTCCTCTCACATCATTTCCTATTTCAAATGCCTCTTTTATAGCTACCCATGGTTTTTTCCATCATATTCAAGTTTCTTGATTTTACTGTTACTGGCTGACCCCAATCATTATTTTTACTGCTTGCTGATTTTCTTTTTCTTCTTTCTCCTCCACAACTTTGTTCCCTGTCACCTCTACTGAATATACTTCTGATTTCACATTGAACTTTGTTTGAAATGTTCAGCCCATTTTTGTCATCCTTTTCTATTTTAGAAGTCCCTTTTATATAACCACCTCATAAAACATAGAGAAAAATACACCCATAGACATTAAATCCAAATGATCTTTTATCCTTCAAAGTTCATGAGCATCCTCATTTTATTTTATTTCTATTTTATTTTTAGAGATGGATGGGGGAGGGGCAGGAGGAGAGGTGGAAGGAGAGAGAGAATCTTAAGCAGCCTCCATGTATAGCATGGAGCCTGATGCAGCTCATTCCCACAACCCTGAGATCACGACTTGAGTTGAAATCAAGAGTCAATGTTTAACTGACTGAGCCACCCAGGTGCCCCATGAGCATCCTCATTTTAGTGTCTTGATCTCATTCTCTGAATTAAATACTAGTGTCAAGGATAAACTGTTAGAACCAAAATCATATCTTACAATGTTTCATAAAAATGTTAAGCCTTTTATAATTACGTAAAACCTATAGAACTTGAGTAACATGGGAATAACACTTGAAATAAATTTGATCGACAATCATTTCATTGAAAGATACATGATATAAATAATTCAAATTATATATAAAGTTCTCATCAAAATATTTGTCACACAGGACTGATCTATACTTAGCTTTACTTCTCATTGTGAGGGAGGTTTACAGGTCAGGTTCCTGAGCTCTGATGAAAATCTACTCCATGACCTCGTTTTAAAGGAAGGGATTGAGCTAAATATCTAGTACTAAGCATTTTCTATCTATACCAGGCATACTTCTGGACACAAGCCAAGTTAAAAAAAAAATCTGAATATAGATACAGAGACTGATACACAATCTTGCAATGTTTGTCTACCAGAATTCCTTTGGTTATATTTATACATTTTTATTGCAGGAGCTCAAAGTCCTCCACAGATATTATCTTTAGAATCCTCATAATATACTCTTTAAACTAGAACTTTAAACTAGAAACCAGAGAGGATTGCATTCTTTTTTGTATTGGTTTTTGTTTTGTTTTTTGTTTTTGGTAAGAACAGTCCTTTAAGTGGAGGCAGCAGGGCCTTTCTCTTGGGGTCATTCCTCTTGACAAGTTGATGGCTAGCCTTAGGTCAAGGTCACACATTAAGGTACTGGTGTTCTAACAAAATAATTCTAGTTTAATGATCCACACACAAGATCTGGCTGACTTCCAGATGTACAAAGTCAGTACTAAGACACTGCAGAGTAAGATATTGACTAAAGCTCTGTCTACAAAACTCACTACATTTTCTATTAAAACATTTCTGGAAGAAGAATCAAACTTGCAAGTAATATATGAGTGCTAGTCACATAGTCATGACCCCTCAGGCCCCATTCCTCCATGATATCAAGCTCTCATGGATTTGCTACCTTCTCTTCTCTAGACTTCTGAATATGTACCCCCATCTTACCATTCTATTATCCTTGGACTTAGCCTTTCCTTGTTTGCCCAGAATGAGTGTGAATTTGCTACTCTCTTATTAGGACTTGCTCTTGGAAAGCTAACCTTCTCCATGAATACTGAAGCCACCATTCCCACACCTGTCTCAAGTTCCTATTAATTTCTTACTAAGCCCTCTTTCTCCTTGCTCCCCAAATGCCCTGCCACAAATGCCATAAAAGGGTATTGTACTTCCTGCTGGTGGGCCAGACAGAGTCACCCCACATTATGCACAGTGGGCTATTCATGCACTGCAAGTGGTTCTTCCCTAACCAGACATATATAAAAGAGCCATGGCTGGGCCAGAGTTTTTTGTCCAGAATGGGGTTCATAATTCAGCATTCTCATTGCTGACATGTTGCTCTAAGTTACTCAGTTGCCTGGATTTGGGACCCCTTGTCTCCCCTGAACTCAGGTATTTCCTACTTAAGAACTGCTTCTTTACTGGGAAAAAAAGATTTGCAAAATACATATCTGATAAAGGACTTCTATCCAGGATATTTAAAGAACTCAGAGCTTAATAAAGGCAAACAACCCAATTAAGAAATGGACAAGAGTCCAGATGTCCATCAATAGATGAATGGATAAAGAAGATGTGGTATACATATACAATGGAATATTACTCAGCCAACAAAAAGAATGAAATCTTATCATTTGCAAAGATGTGGATGGAACTAGAGGGTCTTATGCTAAGTGAAATAAGTCAGTCAGAGAAAGACAAATACCATATGATTTCACTCACGTGGAATTTAAGAAACAAAACAGATGAACATAGGGGAAGGGAAGGAAAAATAAAATAAGATGAAAACAGAAAGGGAGGCAAACTGTAAGAGATGCTTAACTCTAGGAAATAAACTGAGGGTTGCTGGAGGGGAGGGGGTAGGGGGGTGGAATAATTGGGTGATGGGCATTAAGGAGGGCACTTGATCTAATGAGCACTGGGTGTTATATGCAACTGATAAACAACTGAATTCTACCCCTGAAACAGTATATGTTAACTAAATTGAATTTAAATAAAAAATTTTTAAAAAAGGACCAAAAAACCCCAGATTTCACAAAAGAAGATATTCAAATGTAAAATAAGCACATAAAAAAGATGCTCAACTTCATTAGTCATTAGGAAAATGCAAATTAAAACCACAATGGGGCACTACTACACATGCATCAGAATGCATAAGTTAAAAGACAATACGAACCATGAGAGACGATGGACTCTGAAAAACAAACTGAGGGTTCTAGAGGGGAGGAGGGTGGGGGGGTGGGTCAGCCTGGTGATGGGTATTAAAGAGGGCACATTCTGCATGGAGCACTGGGTGTTATACGCAAACAATGAATCATGGAACACTACATCAAAAACTAATGATGTAATGTATGGGGATTAACGTAACATAATAAAAAAAAAAGACAATACCAAGTCTTGTCAATGATGCAGAGTCTTTGGAACTCTCATACATTGCTGTGGAAATGCAAAATGGTACAACTACTTTGGAAAACAGTTGGCAATTTCATGTAAGATTAAACATGCACTTAATACATGAGCTGGAAATCTTACTCTTAGGTATCTACTCAAGATAAAAGAAAAAAATTATGTTCCATAAAAAAATTTGTACTTCGATGCTCATATATGCCTTATTCAGAATAGTCCCAAACTAGAAACAATCCAAATCCTCATTAACTGGTGAATGTATAAATAAATTGTGGCATAGCCATACAATGGTATACTACACAGCAATAAAGAGGAATGAACTGTTGATACAAGCAACAAAATCAGTTAATCTCAAAAGTATAATTATGCTCATTGCAAAGAGCCAGACAGAAAAGATCACATACAATGTATATGAAATTCTAGAAAAGGCAAAACTATAGTGATGGAAAGTTGATCAGCGGTTTCCAGGGACAGATGGGGAGAATGGGATTGGCTGTAGAGGGATATGAAGAAATTTTTTAGGTAACTTAAATGTTCCGTATTGTTATTGTGGTGGTAGTTTTTAACAGGTTTTTGTTTGTTTTTTACAAAACTCAGTTATATGCTTAAAATTGGTGAATTTTATTGAAGGTAAATTATATTTCAATAAAGATGATTTAAAAAAATGCAACAAATAAGATTAATGGATAGTGTCTTAAAATTTAGTTTTCTTTTATTATTATCCAGGAATGGTGAGGTCAATAGGTCAAGAAATGGCTGTCATTAAAAAGATAGCTTGTTCCTCACAGTTCCCAAGAGGGAGGGACATCCATGCCACAGAGGGACCATGGAGAAGTACCTGGGCTGATTAGAAGGCAGAGAGAGCCAGGGGGAAATGTGGGCAAGAGCTCTTATTGTGGCTTCCATGGGAAGAAGGAAGGGCAAGGCAGGCTAAGCAGGTTTAGGACTGGCTAGTTTGAGTAATTTCAGCAGGCTCTGAGGTATAGAGCTCTCTCAAATTGTCCGATACATGGCCCTGGGGTGATTACAACAAATAGTGGCCCTAACTGTGAAAGCCTCCCTTAGAGGGGGGCAGTGGGGATGTGGGCTCTGGATTGAGTATTTAGCAAACGAAAGGCACTTTTGCAGGCAAGTCACTTACTATCTCTAGGAACTGGGTAACCCTGAGAGTGGCAGTCTCTCCAGGGTCGGCAAAGCAAGACCCCAGATGCCAAAACATCAGGAATACAGAAAATAAAAGGCATGATTAGAAAGATATGTGATAAAATAAATATACCGAAATGTTAATCATAGAATCTCGGTGTTGGGTATATGGGTGTTCCTTGTGTAATTCTTTCAAGTTCTCAGTATACCTGAACATTTTCATAATAAAAGTTGAGGGGAAAAAAATGCTTCTTTAGGTATCTCATCTCATACCTAGTCATGGCCTGTTTCTCTACCCTTGTCTTACTTACTTGCCTAGATTCTTGACTTCCCCCTTGCTCTGAACATTACTGTTGCCTGACTCTCTTAGTTATGAAATTCAGCTGATTCTCCTTATCAGCCAACTTTTTTGATTCTAGGAGTCACACCTGAACTAGCCAAGACCTCTTATTGCACAAAGTCACTAAATAGGCATGGCCAGCCCAGGGCATAATGTGAATTAGCTGAGTTTCATTTTCAAGTGCCTTATATACTTTCTTCCTCAGACCGCTGCCCAACACATACACACACCTCTGTTATAGATTGAATTGTGTCCTCCCCCAGATTCATTCATATGGTGGAGTCTTAACCCCCAGTACCTCAGAATGTGACCTAATTTGTGAAGACAGGAGCTTTAGAGAAGTAATCAAGTAAAATGAGGTCACTAAGTTAGACCCTAATCCAATATGACTGGCATCCTTATAAAAATTGTAAATTTGGACACAGAGATACAAAGGGAAGATAATATGGAGAGACATAGGTGTCCTATAATCCAAGGAACACCTGAGGATACCAGAAGCTAAAAGAGAGGCCTGGAACAGATGCACCCCCAGCACCTTCTGAAGACTGCATGGTCTTGTCAACACCTTGACTATGAACTCTGTTTTCCAGAACTGTGAGACTAATATCTTTTTGTTCTAAGCCACCCAGTTTGTGGATAATCCAACTTCTGTAGGCTCTCTTCCTCTTTTCCTAGTCACCCAGTGCCCTTGTATTCTCTAAGGTACCCCATCCAGACTTGCAGGAATGGGCAGTGTCTCAAGTACCCATTCATAAAAACTCTAATTTCCAAAGTGCCTGTACCTTGGAAAGTTACCAGGGAAGAACTAAGAACTGATAAGCTAAAGTGAAGCCAAAGAGTACAGACACCCTTACAATGTGCCATAACTCTTATGGGGATTGGTCCAGATGCTTGTTAATTCATAGAATAAGTCTATAAAGATGGAGTCTCAGGCAGTATAAGAGGTGGGCAAGGAAAATAATTTTAGGTGTAGGGAATATCTCATAGTTTCTCAAATCACACCAGTTAAATTGCCATGCATTTTTACTCAGAGGTGTCCATGCTGGCTAAGAGACAACTTCTCACCCAGAAAAATGTGCAGGTTAAAGCACAGGTCAACAAATAAATGCCTGATTGCCTCCAGGGTGGCACTCAGTGTGTAAAGATATTCTAATCTGTGGTAAACCATCCAAAAAATCCATCCAAAAAACCTCTTACCCCCTTTGCTTCTATGCTAACACTGGAAATGCTGAGACCAGAATGGCATGTGAAAGATGCTTTTCTGGTTCTATTTGCCAAGGGAGGGGGAAGTCAAGGACTGATCTTGTCTCAGCTTGCAGAAAGCTGAAAAATGTCTGTACAGAGGATTGGGGACACATTTGTCACACATGGCCAAGAGAAAGAATTTGGCAAAAACAAGCAACAAAAGTGAGAAAATATAGAAATGACTGTTTTCTGTAGTTTAAAAAAAATTACTGAAGACTGATATCCAATTTCAGAGAAAGTACTCACCATTTCCAATAAAATTTTTTTAAAAAGCAATGCCTTTGTTAAAGAAAAAAGAGTTTTTAATTCACTGCAGTGCTTTCAATCAAGGGATTTGCCCTTTTGGCTATGTGGGGGGAGAATAAGAGGCAGTTCTTGGTTGTTTGGGTGGCCATATTAGATTTGGATATTGGGTTTTATGGGTTCCTAGGACAGATCTGAGAATGCAACATGCTATGGTCTTCTAAGAAGAGCAAAAGGAAGACATTTTGAAAGAACGTGGCTATATTTAATGAATCTAAGTATGTTCTGTTTCCATCATTGACCCCATTACTTTTCAACCCCTCATCATTTGAATATTATTCAACACTTTAATGTTTTCAAG
Source organism: Neomonachus schauinslandi (assembly GCF_002201575.2). NCBI lineage: Eukaryota > Metazoa > Chordata > Mammalia > Carnivora > Phocidae > Neomonachus > Neomonachus schauinslandi. Next base: position 149,942,690 of record NC_058405.1, read on the forward strand.
ATAATAGTTTTGTCATTTCAACAATCTTATTGTTTAATTTTACACCAGCATATATTTGACACTATTCTCCTAGTTGAGGATGTAGTGTCAATTCACAATGGAAAGGTAATTTGTTAATCATTTGCATGCATTCTTTTGTCACGCATTAGATGTGACCATATTCCATCCTAACTGAAGTGCAGAACTTGAGAGCTTGTAATCCTGAGGTCACCAGAGTGATCAATCAGAGGTCAGTTGGCACTTATGTCCTTTTCCCCTATAGATTGGAATGACTGGCTTCTCTTCTCCTTCCATCCTTCCTCCATCTCTCATTTCAGTTTGTGCCTGGCATGGGGATATGTGATCATGTAAGACACAAAGTTCCTGCTTTATAATCACTTATTGTTAGAGCTTCCAATCCACTACCAGGCTTTCTCCCCAACTCCATATATCCCAATCCTACACTACCTTCATTGTCCTTTCAAGTTGAGCAAAAAGCTGAAAGTTTTTCTTCCCCACCTAAGTCCCCCTTGGAACAATGATGATCACTAGTTGTATTACTTTGTACCATCATCTTGTTTTGCAGTTTTTAATCTTGTCTCCCATACTTAACAATGAGCTCCTAGGGGACAAGATTCATCTTCATATCCTCCCAATGGCTATTATATTGCTTTCTGCATGGTAGATGCCTAGAGAATACCTACTGAATGACTGGGTCCATCCAAAAATTAAGTATTGAAAGGCAACATATAATTTTTTTTTGATAGACTACATCTTTTGTCCAACAATTTGCTCATTCCTAGAAGTCCTTGAATGAAAAGCACCAGGTAAAAAAGGTCTCTTACTATTGGTGTGTAGTAATTTCAATGCCAACAAAAGTCTAACACTTTGGATTCACTTTCTGGAATTGGGTCAATTATGAAGCTCTTGAGCTCCTGAACAGGAATGGAGGGGTGTAGAATTCCAACTTGGAGTGTTCAGGTTAGTGTAAATATATTCTTCTAAAAATCAATACTTAACTAAGGGTCATTTCCTGACACATAATGATGAGACAAATATTTGATTATAAGAAGTTCTTCAGTCACTCACTCCTAATAGAATTCTAGTTATCCCTTTATTCTTCAGACAACAATGTTTCAGTTAATAGATCAAACTTAGCATTATGCTTTACCATTTAAACCTTAAGCTCTTTTTATTAAAGACAAATTTGCACAATATTATCCTGTTGCTAAAGATTTTGCTAATCCAGGAATGGGAAGCACATTGTATTCTGCTGCATAGTTAACTCTGGTGAACAAGGCTGAAGTTTACTGTTTAAGCCTCAGACTCTGGAGCTTTGTTGCTTGGATTCATATCCCTCTCTCCAGTCTTCCAGTTTTGTAATCTTTGTAATCTAGTTAGCCTCTCTGTCTCGATCTCTTCATGTTTAAAATAGAAATAATTGTCTGTCAATCTGTGTTGAAGATTAAGTGAGTTTATGTAGCTAAAGCTTTTGGAACAGTGCTTGAGCACAGTAAACACCATGTAAGTTATTGTTTAAGGGTCTAAAGGTAGACAGTAAGAACTTGAATCCCTTCTCTTTGAATTGGAGGGATGATTCAGATGAAGCTGAATCTCATTTTAAGGTAGGTCAGTGGCTCTTGGTAAGGCTTTATCCTTTTTCTGGCATCTGAGCAAAGCTATTCCTAAGGCCTGAAAGTTATTTCAGCCAATGGAAGTCTTATCACTGGTATCTCTCCCCACTTCCTTTTAACCTTTTCTATGACATCTCTGTTTAAAATGCTGTGCCCCCCTAGGGAGCATAAATTTCTGTCCAGAGGAAGGAGAACTACAGTGCCACATAACAGACTATGTAATAATAAACCTATGTAACTAACATACCACCTCCCTGGTCTCCTGTGACTCCCATTCACAGGTGAAAAATAAAATTGTAGCTATTTCTTGATTAGTAATACTCACAGGGCATAAGTGGAATTAGCAGGATATTTTAATATCCCAACCATCCACTCCATATGTTTGGCAAGTAAAAAGAAGCAAATTAATGATGATATTAACTAACTTTAAAAAGATTAAATAAAGAGGTTTAGAGATAGAAGTAACAGATGGCAACTGAGGTGTCTATCTTAGCTCATAGGCACAGGAGGGAAAAGGGCCCCCGATTTCTTGTGGGTGACTAGTTTCCAGAGCCTGCCAGTGTTTCTCAATTGCTTGGCATGCTTCTGTAAAAGGTTGATTTCTAGGGCTCATTCATGCAAATAGGTTCCTGGTGGTAGTACCTAGCATCTCCTTTTATAACATGTTCCTTCCAGGGGATTCTAGTGCCCCCGAGTTCTCTTGCTGCTGCCTCATTTCTCAGAGTGATGAATAGGACACAGACATTTGGGATAAGAGGAGGTCTTAGAGATTATCCAGGGTACCTCCCCTTCATACAGAACAAGGAGGTCCATAGAAGTCAAAAGCCTGGTCCAGGGTCATTCAGATTGAATACTGTTAGCACTTCTGAAGGGTTCCAAGAACTACAGAGTTGTGTACTCACAAAACCTGATTAAAGTGCAGATTATTTGTTTTGCTAACACACATAGCATTTCCCAAAATATCAAGAACAATAATGTTATTTTAACAGACTGCCACTGCCATGCATATATCTACATAATTCAGACCTCCCATAACTAGAATGTCTTGGGAGTTTTCTAATTAGCTTTCTTTTCTTTTCTTTCTTTCTTTTTTTTAATCAACATAATTTTATACTCTCTTTTGGTTTCTGTACGTCAGGATTGCAGGGAGGGCTCAAGTGATAATTCAGAATCAGGTTTGTCTTTTTAAAAATGTCTTTTTTGAAATATAATTCACATATCATAAAATTCAGCCATTTAAAGTACAATTCAATGGTTTTTAGTGTATCCACAAAATTGTGTAAGAATCACCACAATCTGAGTTTACAACATTCTCAATATCTCAAAAGGAAATCCTATATCCATTAAGTCACACCCCATTCCTCTCCAACCTATCCATGCCCCCAGTCCTACCACCCATTACCACATTGTAGGAAAGTACTAATTTACTTTCTGTTTCTATAGATTTGTCTATTCTGGGCATGTCACATAGAATCATACAGTATGTGGCCTTTGTAACTGGCTTCTTTCACTTGGCATAACATTTTCAAGGTTTATCCATGTTGTAGCATGCATCAGTACTTCATTTCTATAGTTGAATAACATCCCATTGTATGGATATACCACATTTTGTTTATTCACCCATCATTTGATGAACACTTGGCTTATTACTGTCTTTTGGCTATTTTGAACAATGCTGCTATGAATACTCAAGTACGAGTATTTGTTTATACATACATTTTCAGGGACATCTGGGTGGCTCAGTTAGTTAAGTGTCCAACTCTTGATTTTCGCTCAGGTCATGATCTCAGGGTTGTGAGATCGAGCTCAACATCAGGCTTGTGCTGGGTGTGGAGCCTGCTTGAGATTCTCTCTCTCCCTCTGCCCCCCCTCCCCTCAAAAAAATAAATAAACACTCTTTTTCAGTTCTCTTGGGTATATGTCTAACAGAGGAATTGCCAAATCAGATGGTAACTGTATGTTTAACATTTTGAGGGACTGCACTTCACATTCCACATTCTCACCAACATTTATAATTGTCCATGTTTTTATCATACCCAGAAGTAATCTTTTGTTTGGGTTGCTGTAACAAAGTACCACAAACTGATTGGCTAAAACAGAAATTCTCCCACAGTTCTGGAGGCTAGAATTTCAAGATCAAGGTGTCTGCAGGATCACGCTCCTTCTGAAGACCGTAGGGAATTATCTGTTCCAGACTTTCTTCTAGCTTCTGGTAGTTCTTTGGCTAGTGGAAGTATATATCTAATTTTCACATGGCGTTTTCCCAGTTTACATGTCTCTGTCTAAATTCCACTTTCTATAAAGACATTAACCATATTGGATTTGGAGCCACCCTATTCAGATCTCATCTAAACTACATCTACATTGACCCTACTTCCAAACAGGTCATATTCCGGGGTTAGGACTTCAACATAGAATTTTAGGGGGACACAATTCAACCCATAACACCATACTCATAGGTCTAAAAGGATGTTTAATTGTGGTTTTGATTTGCATTTTTCTATGACTAATAATATTGAACATCTTTCTATGTGCTTATTTGCCATTTGTGTATCGTCCTTGGAGAAATGTCTGCTCAAATCCTTTGTTCATTTAAAAAACTGGATTATTTATCTTCTTATTGTTGAGTTTTAGGAGTTCTTATAAATTCTAGATATAAGACTGGTATAGGATTTGCAAAGATTTATTAGGTATATGATTTGCAAAGATTTCTCCCATGCTGTAGGTCTTTTCACTTTCTTGATAGTATCCATTCATGTAGAAAAGATTTTAATTTCAATGAAATTCAGTTTATCTTTTGTTGCTTGTGCTTTTGGAGTAATTTATAAGAAATCTATATATAAATCCAAGGGTCCTAAGATTTTTCCTGTGTTTTATTCTAAGAGTTTTATAGTCTTTGCATTTAATTTTAGTTTTAATTTTGAGTCAATTTTTATATATGGTGTGAGGTAGAAGTCCAACCTCTTTCTTTTACTTGTGATATCTAATTTTGCAGTTTTCAGTGTACAAGCCTTGCACTTAACTTTGTTAAATTTATACCTATTTCATTGTTATTGATGCTACTGTAAGTGGAATTGTTTTCTTAATTTCATTTTCAGATTATTTATTCCTACTACATAGAAATTAAATTTATTTTTTAATATTAATCTTGTGTCCTGCAACTGTACCAAACTTATTAAATTCTAATGGTCTTTTAATGGATCGCTTACGTGGATGTAATAAAAATATATGATATGTATTTGGTCTTTGCCCCTGGTTCCTGGTACAGAGCTCAAAACCTCTTGGAATTTCCTGAGTGATAGGAGTGTCTTTTGTTATTCATAATAATATCTGAGTTTATGATAATAAGGTGACTCATGGTGGGCCCTCAGATAGATAGTTTCAAGGAAGGAGTTGGCCACACACATAATTAGAAGGTTGGAACTTTCAGCCCCACCCCCCAATCTCTGGGGATAAGAAGGGGGCTGGTCATTGAGTTCAATCATGTGGCCAATGATTTAATTAATCATGCCTACATGATGAAACCTCAATAAAAATTCTTGAATAATGAGATCTAGGAAGGCTCTGGATTCATAAAAACATTGATGTGCTGGGCAGGTGGTGCTCCTGGAGAGAGCATGGAAGCTCTCTGTCCCCACTTCCATATTTTGTCTAATGCATCTTTTCCATTTGTCTGTTCCTGAGTTATATCCTTTGTAATAAAAGTATAATTATAAGTATAGTGCTTTCCTGAGTTCTGTGAGTTGTTCTAGCAAATTATGAAACCTGAGTGGGGGTCATGGTAACCCCCAAATTTTAGTCTGTTGGGCAGAAGTGTGGATAGCCTGAAGCCCCCACGTGGGGCTTGTGTCTAAAGTGGGGCCAGTCCTGTGGGAGTAGCTGTTAACTTGTGGGATTTGCACTAACTCTGGGTAGTTAGTGTCAGTATTGAATTAAATTGTTGGACACTCTGTTCAAGTCAGGGAATTATTACTGGAAGAATGTACCTATTAAACTTAATTCTCATAGTCTTTTAATGGATTCCACTGGATTTTCTACACTTAAGATCATGTGATTTGCAGATATACTTTTACTTCCTCCTTTCCAATCTGGATGTATTTAATTTCTTTTTCCTGCCTAATTGCTTTATATAGAACCTCCAGTACAATGTTCAATGTAAGTGGCAAGAGTGAACATCCTTGCCTTTTTCCAGATCTTAGTATGATGCTAGCTGTAGGGTTTTTGTGGAAGCCCTTCATCAGGTAGAGGACATTCCCTTCTATTCCAACTTTATCATTAATAGATGCTGGTTTTAGGGTGCCTGGGTGGCTCAGTTGGTTAAGCGACTGCCTTCGGCTCAGGTCATGATCCCGGAGTCCCGGGATCGAGTCCCGCATCGGGCTCCTGGCTCAGCGGGGAGTCTGCTTCTCCTTTTGACCCTCTCCCCTCTCATGATTTCTCTCTCTCTCTCTCTCAAATAAATAAATAAGATCTTAAAAAAAAATAGATGCTGGTTTTGTAAAAATGCCTTTTCTGCATCTATTGAGATGATCGATTTTTGTCCTTCACTCTATTGCTATCATGTATTACACTAATTGATACTCAGATGTTAAACCAAACATACCTAAAATAAGTCCCACTTGGTCGTGGGGTGTAATTATTTTTATATGTCACTGGGTTTGGTTTGCTGATATTTTGTTGAGGAATTTAGTGATTACATTCAAAAGTAATATTGATAAGCAGTTTTCTTTTTGTGTAGTGTCTTCATCTACAACAGGCTAAAACTGGTTTCATAGAATTATTTGGGACATATTGCCTCATCTTTCTTTTTTGGAAGTGTATATGAGGGATTGGCATTAATTCTTCTATAAATGTTTGGTAGTACTTACCAGCAAAGCTATCTGGTTCTGAACTTTTCTTTGTGGCAAGTTTTTTGATAACTAATGCAATCTCTTCTTATAAATCTATTCAGATTTTCAATTTCTATTTGAGACAGACTTAGTAGTTTGTGTCTTTTCATTTCATCTAAGCTACCTAATTTGTTGGCATATGCTTATTCAAAGTTTCATTTTCATTGTTCTCAAAATATTTTCTAATGACCCTTGTGATTTCTTTCTTGACCCATTCGTTATTTAGGAGTGTGTTGTTTAGTTTCCACATATTTGTGAATTTCCCAAATTTCCTTGCTATTGATTCCTAATTTCTAGTTTCATTCCATTTTGGTTGGAGAATATACTTTGTATGATTTCAACTCTTTTAAGTTTACTGAGCCTTAGTTTATGACCTACCATATAGTCTATCCTAGAAAATGTCCCAAGTGCACTTAAGGAAAAAAAATTCTGTTGTTGGGTAGAATGTTCTATAGGCTCATTCACATTCATGATCTGTATGCTTATATTTTGTGTTAGATATATTTAGATTCACATCTACCATTGTGCTTTCTTTTTCTAAATTTCATATGTCTTTCTATTCCTCTCTTCCTCTTTATTGTTTTCTTTTGTATTAAGTGGATATTCTTATAATGTAACATTTTAATACCTTTAATGATTTTTTAAATTATATTTTTGGGTTATTTTCTTAATTGTTATTCTACAGATTACAATATATTTCTTAAAATCTACTCAAGATTTTTACTAAACCAATTCTAGTTAATATGGAAATGTGCTGTCATTACTACTATATAGCTTCATGCCCCACCCTTTGTGGTGCTATTATTTATAGCTATTGTGTTTGCTTGTTAATACCAGTATCATGGGGCTAACAGCACTCTCTCAATTGTTCTCCACAAAAATCTTCTTTTTTTTTTTTGACAACACCCTTAAGCATGGAATTTCCATATTCTGTTCCAAATAAACTCAGTCCCCTCTGGCAGAGGTGTGGGGCTCTTTGTCCTTCTGGCCTTCTGGTTCTCTCCCCATGAACAGAATCTCTGAACCACTGTACAGGAGCTGGGAGCAGGGACAGTAGCCTGATTCTCCCAGAATGACACCCAGCAATATGTGCATATGCTGGAAGTGAGGGATGGTAGCCCCTGATCTTAACAGCTTACCCTTGCCAATGTGGAACCTCTCTAGGAGTGGTTCAAGTAGCTGGGGCAGGAGGAAGCAAGGCCCCAGTATTTGGGCTTACCAAGCCTAGGTTAAACATTCTGCCTTTAGGAAAATTTCAGGAGATATTAGATGATTTTTAAAAATAATTTTCACTAGTTATATAGTTGTTTTGCTAGGGAGAGAGTTTGCAGAGCTCATTGTGGAAGTCCCAATTCCCAATTTGCTTTTTTTTTTTTTAAGATTTATTTATTCATCTGAGAGAGAGAGAGAGTGCACGTGAGTGGGGGGAGAAGAAGAGAGACAGGGAGAGAGAAACTCCTCAAACTCCTCACTGAGCCAAAATCAAGAGTCTGCTGCTCAACCTACTGAGCCATCCAGGCACCCCCCCCTCAAAGAGGTACTTTCATAACTCCGTTGCCCTGGGAAGTTTCTCCTATACTCCTCTGACAACATTAACTACAAATCTTATAAAATGACACCATCAAGCAGAGAAAAATTATCTGCACATTAGGAGAGGGAGAACTGGCTAAGGTCTGGGGTAGGCCATTTCCCCTAGGGACAACAGGTCAAACATCATGAGAAAGAATCCAGCTGCAAACAAATGAATAACTATCTGGGTAGAACATGATGTACAGAGTATAGTGAAAAGCAACAGGAGGTAAACCAGATTAGGGTTTAATATCAGAGTACTCCCAAGAAGTACATCTGTGAAATGATTTAAGAATAAGTAATTTGTGAAATACAGAAAAGAAAATATTATGTAGCAGCAGTACCCACAGACACAAGGAGGCAGGATTCTGTAAGAAAGAAAGAAGGAAAGAAGGATAAAAAGAGGAAGGAAGGAAGGAAGAAAGAAAGGAAGGAAGGAAGGGAGGGAGGAAGGAAGGATGGATGGATAATATGGGGCACTTTGTGTTGGGAAAAGGCAGAAGTCCAATTTTTGGAATTGAAGAATGAGGTAAGAACCAGCAAAGTCAGTATGCTCTGCATCACAAGTCATTTTAGTTCTCCAGTCTAAGCTTAAATTACTCCCAAAGCCAGGTACAGTGCTTAGTCCCTGGCTGTACACTAGAATCACCTGGGGAGCTTTAAAAACATCCCAATCACAAACCAATTACTTCAGAACTTCTGGAATAGGGCTCAGGAATGAGTAGTTTTTAAAGTGCTCCAGATCATTTCAATGTACAGCCATTTTAAGAACTACTATGATATGTGGGTGGGTAGGGAGTTCAGCTGCAGTCAAAGGAGTGTTAGAATGGGAGGGAGACAGGCAGATTGTATTTTTTTTTTAAATTTCACCAAGGATTGTCTGCACTTCCTGCCTTAGATTAATAAATTTCTATATATGTGTGCAAGCCTTCTAAATTGATTGTGCTGTTACCTTACATCTCACACTCTGCTTATTTTGAATGCTTACTTTTCCATTAGACCACAAACTATATTGTAATTTTCATTTCAAATAAATGTGACTTTATTATGTACATATTTTATTGATATACCCTACCATGTAGCTATACAGTGAGAATTCCAGAAGAAATATATGGCATATATGGAAATGGCTATTAAATTGGTGAGGATGGCCTATGCCAACAAATTGGACAACCTAGAAGAAATGGATAAATTTCTAGAAATATACAATCTCCCCAAACTGAATCAGGAAGAAATAGAAAATCTGAACAGACTAATTACTAATAACAAAATTAAACTGGTAATCAAAAAACTACCAACAAACAAAAGTCCAGGACTAGATGGATTGACAGGTGAATTTCAGCAAACATTTAAAGAGGAGTTAATACTTATTCTCCTCAAACTATTCCAAAAAATAGAAAAGGAAGGAAATCTTCTAAATACATTATATAAGGCCAGCATTACCTTGATACAAAAACCAGACAAAGACACCACACACACAAAATCTACAAGTCAAATCCCTGATAAACATAGATTAAAAATCCTCAACAAAATATTAGCAAACCATATTCAACAATACATTAAAAGGATCATTCACCACGATCAAATGGGATTTATTCCAGGGATGCAAGGGTGGTTCAATATTTGCAAATCAATGTGATACACCACATTAACAAAACAAAGGGTAAAAATCATATGATCATCTAAATAGATGAAGAAAAAACATTTGACAAATTCAACATCCATTCATGATAAAAACTCTCAACCTAGTGAAGCTAGAGGGAACAGATTTCAACATAATAAAGTCCATATTTGAAACCCACAGCATCATATTCAATGGTGAAAAACTGAGTCTTTCCTCTAATATAGGAACAAGACTAGGATGTCCACTATCACCACTTTTATTCATTATAGTACTAGAAGTCCTAGCTATGGCGATCAGACAAGAAAAAAAAAAAAAAGGCATCCATATTGGTAAGAAAGAAGTTAAACTGTCAGTATTTACAGATGCCATGATACTATACATAGAAAATCCTAAAAACTCCACATAAAACCTAATAGAAGTAATAAATGACTTCAGTAAAGTTGCAGGATACAAAATTAATTTGCAGAAATTTGTTGCATTTCTGTACACTAATAACAAAGTAGCAGAAAGAGAAATTAGGAAAACAATTCCATTTACAGTTGCACCAAAAATAATGAAATACCTAGGAATAAACTTAGCCAAAAAAATAAGGGGCTTGTACTTTGAAAACTATAAAATAGTGATGAAAGAAATTAAAGAGAACATACACAGGTGGAAAGATGTACCATGCTCATGGATTGGAAGAATTAATATTGTTAAAATGTCCATATCTGAAGCAATCTACAGATTTAATGCAATCACTATCAAAATAACAATAGCATATTTCACAGAACTAGAACAAATAATACTAAAATTTGTATGGAACCACAGAAGACCATGAATACCAAAGCAAACTTGAGAAAGAAGAAAGCTAGAGGAATCACAATTCCAGATTTAAGATACACTATAAAGCTGTAGTAATCAAAACAGTATGGTACTGGCACAAAAACAGACACATTGATCAATAGCGCAGAATAGAAACTCAGAAATAAACCCACGATTACATGGTTATTTAATATACAATAAATGAGGCAAGAATATATAAGGCAAAAAAGACAATCTCTTCAATAAATGCTGCTGAGAAAACTAAATAGCTATATGCAAAAGAATGAAACCAAAGCACTTTCTTACACCACACACAAAAATAAATTCAAAACAGATTAAACATCTACACATGAGACTTGAAACCATAAAACTCCTAGAAAAAAACTTAGGCAGTAATTTCTCTGATATTGGCCTTAGCAACATTTTTCTAGATATGACTCCTCAGGCAAGGGAAACAAAAGCAAAAATAAACTATCAGAACTACACAAGTTAAAGGGGTTAATAACCAAAATACATAAAGGACTTACTTATATTCAACACCAAAACACCAAAACCAAAACCAAAACAAACAAACAAAACAAACAATTAAAAATGGGCAGATGACCTAAATAGACATTTTTCCAAAGAAGACATGGCAAACAGATATATGAAAAGATACTCAATATCACCAATCATCAGGGAAATGCGAATCAAAACCATAATGAGATATCACCTTACCCCTGTCAGAATGGCTAGAATAAAAAAGACAAGAAATAAGTGTTGGTGAGGATGTTGAGACAAAGGAACCCTTCAGGAAATATTGGTGGGAATGTAAATTGGTCCAGCCACTGTGGAGGTTCCTCAGTATGGAGTTTCCTCAAAAAATTAAAAATAGAAATACTCTATGATCCAGTATTCCACTACTGGGTATTTACCCAAAGAAAAATGAAAACACTAATTAGAAAAGATATATGCAAACCTATGCTTATTGCAGCATTATTTACAATAACAGACATGGAAGCAACACAAGTGTCCACTGATAAAAGAATGGATAAAGAATATGTGCTATATATACAGTGGAATGTTACTCGACAATAAAAAAGAATGAGATCTTACCATTTGTGACAACAGGGATGGGCCTAGAGGGCATTATGCTAAGTCAAATAAGTCAGACAGAGAAAGCAAAACACTGTATGATTTCACATATATGTGGAATCTAAAAAACAAAATGAGCAAACAAAAAGCAGAAATAGACCTGTAATACAGAGAATGAACTGATGGTTGCCAGAAGGGAAGGGAGCAGAGGGATGGGAAAAATAGGTGAAGGGAAATGTGAGATATAGACTTCCAGCTATGGACTGAATAAGTCATGGGAATAAAAGGCACAGCATAGGGAATACAGTCAATGATGCAGTAATAGTGTTGTATGGTGACAGATGGTAGTTAAACTTGTAGTGAGCATAGCATAATGTATAAACTTGTCAAATTTATATGTTGTACACCTAAACAAATGTAATATTGTATGTCAACTATACTTCAATAAAAAAATTTGGTGAGGATGGTCTAAATGAAGTCTGTTCAAGGGGAATAAGAGCTTCTTGGAGAGAGCCTACCCTCAGCAAGGAAATTATGGGGGTAAATTTACATATTAAATATTGACATATTTGTTAGTATTTGATATATAAATATACCTTGAAAATCAATTAAAAATTGAACACCCCAACCTAAATGGTCAAAATATATGAACAGGCAAATTACAGAATTAACAAATTTGGAATGTTCACTAAAATTTTTTTAAAAATTCAAATGAAAGAAAGAATGAAGAATCATTTTTAAACCTTTCAGACTGGCAAAGAGAAAAAAAAGTGGTAATATGGACATTATCTAGTGAAGGTGAGGGAAAATAGCTAGCCTCATTTACATCTGACAGAGGGTCTCAGACCTTCCTAACCTGTCCTCCACACTGATACAAACTCTAGATAATTCTCTCTTGTATCCAGCAAAATCATGTTTATTCACCATTGATTTACCAGTTCTAAGAATTTCTCCTAAGGAACTAGTAGATGCATGTACAAGATGTTTGCAACAGCATTGTTTATATTAGGCAACTATAAGCAACATAGAAGTCTATTAAAAAGCATCTGGCTAAATAAGTTATGGCACATTCAACAACAGAATACTACATGACTATGCAAAAAATAATAAGTAGATCTTTATTTTGAAATAAGTTTATAAAAATGATTCCATTTATATAAAAATTATAAATATATGTTTATATAGACATTTAAATGTGTGCCAAATTATTAGTCCATTTTCACTGTATTATTTTAATTTTTAATTTTAATTTTTTCTATGTTCACATATAATCAGCAAAAAAGAGTAATGAGGGAAGAGGTGGTTCTGAGCCACTTATCCCTGGCCAACGCACTCAGATTTCTGTCTATTAAAGCTGAAAGTTTTCACTAACTACAGTATGACATTCAGGCACAGGCAGCTCCTTCTCATAAAAGAGGGTAAGGTAAGATAGAGAAAGGTGTCCTTCCCTGCTTTGTCCCAGATCATAGTGTAAATCTGGCCTCTTGTGGGAAGAAAACTGAATTAGTTAGTGTTCTCCAGAGAAATAGAACCAATAGGATATACACAGATATTAAGAGGAGATTTATTGTAGGAACTGGCTCATGCAGTTATGGAGGCTGAGAAGTCCCACAGTCTGCCATCTGTAAGCTGCAGAACCAGGAAAGCCAATTTATACTTTAGTCTGAGTCTGAGTCTGAAGGTGTGAGAACCAGGAACTCAGGTGTCCCAGGGCAGTAGAGGATGGATACCCAGCTCAAGAGCAGAGAGCATGAATTTGCCCTTCCTCTGCCTTTCTGTTCTATTGGAGCTCTCAGTGGATTGCATGATGCCCCACTTTGGTGAAGGTGGATGCTTTTTACTCAGTCTACTAATTCAAATGCAAATCTCTTCCATATACACCCTCAGAGACACAACCAGAAATAATGTTTTACCCGTTCTTTGGGTATCCTTTAGCTCAATCAAGTTGACACATAAATTAATCATCACAGATCCTCAGGTACTGTCCAGGAAGTAGTAGTGCGATGGATAAGCAGTGGTGGAAATTGGCAGTGCATGGCAGAGAATGAGGCAACACTGATGGAAAAAGCCATCCTGCCCAGGGGAGGAACCCAGCAGAACACCTTATTATAGTTGATTGGATGCTGTGTAGATTCTCAGAAATACTTTAGGGCAAATCTTTTAGGTATCTGAGGTCCTACATGAGCAAGTAGGGTAAATATTGGGTAATATACTTGAAACAATGAAAAATGTACTTTTAATTTAACTCCCTTTGTATACACTACAGGCTGGCAAGGCCTGGGGAAAATCAAGTTATAGATGACTATGTAGTTAAATAAATAAATTTTTAAAAATCTATGCACCAGTCAACATATTCATAATAAAACAATTTCCTTTTACCTTGTAATTCATAAAATACATTGTTATTTATCAAATATAAAAAATTATCAAAGTTATCAATCTTCCTGAGTTCTTTCATGTCTTTCTAACTTCCACCTTTGACTCCTGACCTGGCACATAGGCTCTCAAAGGCTGGGTCAGTTTGTAGATAAATTATGATACCAAACAATGCCAGGAGCTAACCCTCAATCTAATCAGCTTCTACCTATAGGGCTACAAACATCTGTCCTTTGAAATAAACAACAAGCAGAAAGGATCCACTTCATCCAATTTCCCCAATCTCCTCTCCCTGTGTTTAAGGTTCCATTATCCAAACTATGGATGGAGCCAGGAGTTTCACCCACTATCTCCTATAGTACAGTCCCTTATAAACTTTGATGTCTTTATGTTTGGAAGGGCAACACTGACTTCCCCTGACTGTGCTTAGAAAAGAGTAACTTCTGGGGCGCCTGGGTGGCTCAGTTGTTAAGCGTCTGCCTTCGGCTCAGGTCATGATCCCAGGGTCCTGGGATCGAGCCCCGCATCGGGCTCCCTGCTCGGCGGGAAGCTTGCTTCTCCCTCTCCCACTCCCCCTGCTTGTGTTCCTGTTCTCGCTGTCTCTCTCTGTCATATAAATAAATAAAATCTATAAAAAAAAAAAAAGAGTAACTTCCTCCGCTAACTGTCAAAGCAACCAAGGTCTGATCCTAAGAACTATTGCTTTCTCCTTGAGTAAAGAACATCTTCCAAGGGATTGGATAAGGGAAGATGCAGACCCTTAGAGAAAGGCCAAAGAAAGAAACCAAGAAAACAAAAAGGAGATGGGTAGGACACATTAAGATAGAAAAGGGGAAAAATGAAGGATGGGAGGAAAAGGGAGCAAAAGATAGAGAGAGAGAGAATATTTAAAGAAACACAAATATAGGGACAAATAGGAAAATCTTCATGTTAACACCAACATATGGATATTATGACCATTTCCAAACCCAGACATTTGGAACTTATTCCTTGGAGCCAATATTTAAGGGTGAGTCCTATCCTGTAGTTTTCAGACTTTTCTGAATTGTTTTAGTTCTCCCAGTTAGCTATATGACCTCAAGTGAGAAATTTAAATATACTTATTATAGAAGTAGTATATGGGCTTGTCGGAAAATAATAAAACATGGACAGACAAAACAGTGAAAACATTATATTCTTACTCTTTTATTTATTTATTTTATTTTCTTAAAGATTTTATTTATTTATTTGAGACAGAGAGAATGAGAGACAGAGAGCATGAGAGGGAGGAGGGTCAGAGGGAGAAGCAGACTCCCTGCCGAGCAGGGAGCCCGATGCGGGACTCGATCCAGGGACTCGATCCAGGGACTCGATCCAGGGACTCCAGGATCATGACCTGAGCCGAAGGCAGTCGCTTAACCAACTGAGCCACCCAGGCGCCCCTATATTCTTACTCTTAAAGCACACACTTCTTAGGGTATTTTGCTATATATTTCAAACGCTAGCACAGTCACCTTTTTATGTTGTTGTTATTATCTTTTAAAGATCAGTCCAATTGTCCGGGGTTTGTCCTGTTGCTTCCACCTGGTATCATTTAGCTTGTTTCCCTATTGTCTGAATCTACTGTGAAATGGAAGTCCCATCTAAAACTCTGTGTATTCTGTTTTTAAAAAAATTGATTAAGATAAAATTCACTTAATATAAAAGTCACCATTTTAACAATTTTTAAGTGTTGGATTCAGTGACTTTTAGTATTCACAATATTGTGCAATCAACACCACTACCTAATTCCAATACTTTCATCACCCCAAAAAGAAACCCAATAACTTCCAATATCTTTCTCCCCCCATCCTTTGGCAACATAATCTACTTTCTATTTCTATGAATTTATCTATTCTGGACACATAATATAAATGGAATCATACAATATGTAATCTTTTGTTTTTGTATCTGTCTTCTTTCACACAGCATAATGTTTTCAAGTTCATTCATGTTGTAGCATGTGTCAGTACTTGTTACATTTTATCATTGAATAATATTCCATTGTACCACATTGTGTTTATCCATTTATCAGCTGATGGACATTTAAGTGGTTTTCACTTTTTGGCTATTATGAGTAATGCTGACATGTACATTCCTGTACACATTTTTTTAAATGAACAAAGGTTTTCAATTATCTAGAGTATATATCTAGAAGTGGAATTGGTGGTTCATATGGTAACTCTATCTTTAACTTTTTGAGAAACTGCCAAATTGTCTGCCACAGTAGCTGTACTATTTTACATTCCCATCATCAATGTATGAGGTTTCCAATTTTTCCACATCCCCACTAACACTTGTTATTTTCCACTTTAAAAAATTATATTCATCTTAGTGGTGTGAAGTGGTATTTCATTGTGATTTGCATTTCCCTAATAATAATATGGAACACTTTCTCAGGTGTCTATTGGTCATTTGCCTATCTTCTTTAGAGGGTTGTCTATTTGAGTCCTTTGCCCATTTTTTTTTAATTTTATTTATTTATTTGAGAGAGAGAATGAGAGAGAGAGAGCACATGAGAGGGGGGAGGGTCAGAGGGAGAAGCAGACCCCCTGCTGAGCAAGGAGCCCGATATGGGACTCGATCCCGGGACTCCAGGATCATGACCTGAGCCGAAGGCAGTCGCTTAACCAACTGAGCCACCCAGGCGCCCTCCTTTGCCCATTTTTAAAATTGGGTTGTTTCTTTATATATTTTGGATATTAGACCCTTAACAGATATATGATTTACAAACATTTTCTCTCATTCTACATGTTGTCTTTTTACTTTCTTCATAGTGATCTTTGATACAAAAAAGGTTTTAATTTTGACAAAGTTTAATTAATAATTTTTTAAAAAATTGCTTGTGCTTTTGATGTTATATTTAAGAATCCATTGCTAATCCAAAGTCACAAGGATTTACACATATGTTTCCCTTTAGAGTTTTACCATTCTAGTGCTTATATTTAGGTCTTTGGACCATTTT
Source organism: Neomonachus schauinslandi (assembly GCF_002201575.2). Lineage (NCBI taxonomy): Eukaryota > Metazoa > Chordata > Mammalia > Carnivora > Phocidae > Neomonachus > Neomonachus schauinslandi. The sequence continues at coordinate 149,959,622 of NC_058405.1, forward strand.
GAATTATTTTTGTATATGTTGTGAGGAAAGAGTCCAAATTCATCCCTTCGTATGTGGATATTCAGTTGTCCCAGTACTATTTGTTGAACTTCGTATATTCTAATTAGACATTTTTGCCCAAATTACATCATAGGTGATGTTAAGTATTCCATGTTGACTCTCATCAGAAGATATTGTATGGATGAATCATCATTAGAAACTTAATTGTTCATTTATTGTGATGACCACTGGATACCCCCAGTATACAGTGTTATTTTCCTTTGTGACTAGAAAATAATCTGTTTGGACTTTCGGGGAAGATGGCAGAGTAGGAGGGCCCTAAACTCACCTTGTGCCACAGACATAACTAGATAACACTTGCATCAGAGCAAACAATCCAGAAAAGGACCTAAAGACTGGCCAAACAAACTCCATAATTAATTGTAGAGAAGAAGCTGAGTCAAAGAGGGTAGGAAGGGTGAGGACTTCTAAACCCCAAAGATCTGACTGGCGAAGGGAGGGAGCTGCTGAGGGGGCAAGAAACAGACTATCACACTGGGGAGGCTGCAAGGGGAAGAGAAATCCCCATAGTATTTGGCTTTGAAAATCAGATGGACTGAATTTCATGAGTGCTTACAATAAGTGGGACCTAAAGCCTGGAACTTTAAAAATCAATGGGCTTAGCTCTGAGAGAACCCAGAGGGCAAGAGGAAGCTGAGCACCTGCCCTTAAAGAGACAGCACAGCAAATAGCCCACGGAGATATAGCTTGGAAGCAGCAGTTTTAAAGGTGCATGGAGCATATGGGAGGGAGAGTTAGTTCTTAATCTGAGAGTTCACTGAGGGGCTTCTCCAGGAACAAAGGAACTGGCAGACGCCATTTCCCTCCTCTTCCCCTCATCATAAACACACAGCCACCTGTGGGAACCAGTGCAGCACCAGCCTTCACTACCTAACTTACTTATACCATGCCCCTACCCTTCCAGCCAGGCCTGCCTCAGGCTCCACGCTGTGGATCCCCTCCCCCAGAAGACCCACACAAACCTTGCCAACACTGACCCCAAGAGGACAGGTGCACCCTATTAAAACTGCACCCCTCCCCTACTTGTGCATGCTTTGCAGAGTGCAGCCCACCCTGGTCTCTGCAGCAGCTGCACATACCCTGTGGAGGACCAGCACCACCTACTTAAAAGTGCACATCCCGCCCACTACTTTCAAGAACAAGGACATATCTGACTTTGCTAACACACAGAAACAGACAGAGAGAGTTAGGCAAAATGAGACAGAGGAATATGTCACAAATGAAAGAACAGGACAAAACCACAGCAAGAGACCTAAGCAAAATGGATATAAAAAATATGCCTTGGGTCGCCTGGGTGGCTCAGTGGGTTAAGCATCTGCTTTCGGCTCAGGTGATCCCAGGGTCCTGGGATCAAGCACTGCATCAGGTTCCCCGCTTGGTGGGGAGCCTGCTTCTCCCTCTCCCTCTGTTGCTCCCCCTTACTTGTGCTCTCTCACTCATTCGCTCGCTCTCAAATAAATAAATATTTTTTTAAAAAAGAAGAAATATGCCTTGATAGAGAATTTAAAGTTAACGATCATAAAGGTACTCACTGGACCTGAGAAAAGAGTGGAGGACATCAGTGAAACCTTTAAGAAAGAGATAGAAAACATAAAAAAGAACCAATCGGAGATGAAGAATATAATAAGTGAAATAAAAAATATACTTGATGGAATAAATAACAGGCTAGAAAAAGCAACGGAACAAATTAATGAACTAGAAGAAAAAGTACTGGAAAGTAATCAAGCCGAACAAATGAGAGAAAAAAGAATTATGCAAAATGAAAATAGATTTAGGGAAGTCAGTGACTCCATCAAGCATAATAACATTCACATTATAGGGATCCCAGAAGGGGAAGAGAGAGAAAGGGGGGCAGAAAATTTATTTAAAGAAGTAATAACTGGGGGCGCCTGGGTGGCTCAGTAGTTAAGCGTCTGCTTTCAGCTCAGGTCATGATCCCAGGGTCCTGGGATCGAACCCTGCATCAGGCTCCCTGTTCCGCGGGAAGCCTGCTTCTCCCTCTCCCACTCCCCCTGCTTGTGTTCCCTCTCTCGCTGTGTCTCTCTCTGTCAAACAAATAAATAAAATCTTTAAAAAAAAAAAAGAAGTAATAACTGAAAAATTCCCTAATCTGGGGAAGGAAACAGATCCAGGAAGCACAGAAATCCCCCAACAAAATCAACTAAAGGAGGTCCACACCAAGACACATAGTAATCAAAATGACAAAACATAGAGATAAAAAAACTTTAAAAGTTGCAAGAGAAAAGAAGACAGTTATGGAAAATGGAAATCCCATAAGGCTATCAGAAGATTTTTCAGCAGGAACTTTGCAGGCCAGAAGGGACCATAGGTGAAAGTATGAAAATTCGGAAACACAAAAGCAGGAAAAGTAAGTACTTCTGCAAACGATCAGTCAAGGGACTCACAAAATAAAAGGATGTAAAATATGACACCATATACCTAAAAGATGGGTGGGGGGAGAGGAGCCTTTAAAGAATGAATTTAAACTTAAGCAACCATCAACTTAATATAGACTGCTATATACAGAAGATGTCATATAAAAGCCTGAAGGTAACCACCAATCAAAACCCACTAATAGATATGCAAAGAATAAAGAAACAGGAATCCAAGTATATCACTAAAGAAAACCAGCAAACCATGAAAGAAGAGAAGAAAAGATCAGAAAAAAAATGACAAAAACTATCACAAAACAAATAACAAAATGGCAATAAATATATTTCTATCAATAATTACTTTGAATGTGAATGAACTAAATGCTCCAATCAAAAGACATAGGGTGACAGAGTGGGTAAAAAAAACAAGACCCACCTTTTTCTTTTTTTTTTTAAAGATTTTATTTGTTTATTTGACAGAGAGAGACAGCGAGAGAGGGAACACAAGCAAGGGGAGTGGGAGAGGGAGAAGCAGGCTTCCCACTGAGCAGAGAGCCCAACATGGGGCTTGATCCCAGGACCCCGGAATCATGACCTGAGCCAAAGGCAGACGCTTAACCGACTGAGCCACCCAGGTGCCCCAAACAAGACCCATCTAGATGCTGCCTATAAGAGACTCATTTCAGACCTACAGACACCTGCAGATTGAAAGTGAGGGGATAGAGAAACATTCATTATGCAAATGGATGTTAAAAGAAAGCCAGGGTAGCAATACTTACATTGGACAAAATAGACTTTAAAACAAAGACTGGAACAAGAGACAAAGAAGGACACTATATAAATATACAAAGGGGACAATCCAACAAGAGGATATACCAACTGTAAATATTTATGCACCCGAATACATAAAAGAGTTAATAACAAAGAAAAGAAATAATTGATAATAATACAGTAATAGTGGAAACTTTAACACCCCACTTACACCACTGGACAGATAATCCAAACAGAAAATTAACAAGGAAACAGTAGCTTTGAAAGACACACTGGACCAAGTGGATTTAACAGATATATATTTAGAACATTCCATCCTAAAACAGCAGAATACACATTCTTTTCAAGTGCACATGGAACACTGTCCAGAATACATCACACATTAGGTCACAAAACATATCTCAACAAACTTCAAAAGATCAACATCATACCATGCATCTTTTCTTATCACAATGCTATGAAACTAGAAATCAACCACAAGAAAAAAATCTGAAAAGACCACAAATACATGGAGGTTAAATAGCATGCTACTAAATAATGAATGGGTCAACCAAGAAATCAAAGAAATCAAAAAGTACATGGAAACAAATGAAAATGAAAATACAATGGTTCAAAACCTTTGGGACATTGCAAAAGCAGTTCTAAGAGGGAATTTTATAGCAATACAGGCCTACTTCAAGAAGCAAGAAAAATCTCAAATAAACAACCTAACCTTACAGTTAAAGGAGCTAGGAAAAGAACAACAAACAGAACCCCAAAATGGCAGAAGGAAAGAAATAATGAAGACTAGAGCAGAAATAAATGATATAAAAACTAAAAAAACAATAAAGCAGATCTATGAAACCAGGAGCTGGTTCTTTAAAGAGATCAACAAAATTGATCTAGCTGACACATTAAAAAAAAAGAGAAAGAGAGAAAGGACTCAAACAAAATCACAAATGAAAGAGGAGAAATAACAACCAACACCACAGAAATACAAACAATTATAAGAGAACATTATGAAAAACTATATGCCAACAAATTAGACAACCTAAAAGAAATAGTTAAATTCCTAGAAATATATAGCCTACTGAAACTGAAGCAGGAAGAAATAGGAAATTTGAATAGACCGATTACCAGCAAGGAGATTGAATCAATAATAAAAAAACTCCCAAATGGGCTAGATGGCTTCACAGGCAAATTCTACTAAACAATTAAAGAAGAGTTAATACCTATTCTCAAACTATTCCAAAAAATACAAGATGAAGGAAAACTTCCAAATTCATTCTATGAGGTGAGTATCATCCTGATACCAAAACCAGAAAAGACACTACAAAAAAGAGAACTATAGGCAAATACCTCTGATGAACATAGATGTAAAAATCCACAACAAAATACTCGCAAGCTGAATCCAGCAACACATTAAAAAAATTATTCACCACGATCAAGTGGGATTTATTCCTGGGATGCAAGTGTGGTTTATTATTCACAAATCAATCAACATGATATATCACATCAGTAAGCGAAAGGATAAAAACCATATGATCATTTCAATAGATGCAGAAAAAGCATTTGAGAAAGTACAACTTCCATTTGATAATAGCCCTCAACAAAGTAGGTTTAGAGGGAACATACCTCAACATAATAAAGGTCATATATGAAAAACCCACAGCCAACATCATACTCAATGGTGAAAAACTGAGAGCTTTTCCCCTAAGGACAGGAACAAGACAACGATGTCCACTCTCACCACTTTTATTCAACATATTACTGGAAGTCCTAGCCACAGCAATTAGACAACATAAGGAAATAAAAGGCATCTAAATTGGCAAGGAAGAAGTAAAACTTTCACTATTTGCAGATGACATGATAGTCTATATAGAAAACCCTAAAGACTCCACCAAAAAACTACTGGAACTGATAAATGAATTCAGTAAAGTCACAGGATACAAAATCAATGTGCAGGAATCTGTTTCATTTCTATACACTAATAATGAGGCAGCAGAAAGAGAAATTAAGAAAACAATCCCATTTACAATTGCACCAAAAATAATAAAGTATCTAGGAATAAACCTAACTAAAGAGGCGAAAAACCTGTACTCTGAAAACTATAAAACCCTGATGAAAGAAATTGAAGACAACACAAAGAAATGGAAAGACATTCCATGCTCAAGGACTGGAAGAACAAATTTTGTTAAAATGTCTATACTACCCAAAGCAATCTACAGATTTAATGCAATCCCTATCAAAATACCAAGAGCATCTTTCACAGAACTAGAACAAACAATCCGAAAATTTGTGTGGAACCACAAAAGACCTCGAATAGTCAAAGCAATCGTGAAAAGGAAAAACAAAGCTGGAGGCATCACAATTCCAGACTTCAAGTTATATTACAAAGCTGTAGTATGGTACTGGCACATAGACACATAGATAATTAGAACAGAAAATCCAGAAATAAACCCACAATTATATGGTCCATTAAACTTCCACAAAGCAGGAAAGGATACGCAATGGGAAAAAGTCTCTTGAACAAGTGGTGTTGGGAAAACTGGAGAGCTACATGCAAAAGAATGAAACTAGACCACTTTCTTACACCACACAGAGAAATCAATTCAAAATGAATTGAGGACCTAAATGTGAGACCTAAAACCATAAAATTCCTAGAAAATAGCACAGGCAGTAATGTCTCTGACATTGGCCATAGAAATATTTTTCTGATATGTCTCCTGAGGCAAGGGAAATAAAAGCAAAAATAAACTATTGGGACTATATCAAAATAAAAAGTTTCTGCACAGGGAAGGAAACAAGATATTTGTTTGGGAGAAGATATTTGCAAATGACATATCCAATAAAGGGTTAGTATCCAAAATATATAAAGAACTGATACAATTCAATACCCCCAAAAACAAATAATCCAATTAAAAAATGGACAGAAAACATGAACAGACATTTCTCCAAAGAAGACATCCAGATGGTCAACAGACATATGAAAAGATGCTCAACAATCACTCATCATTAGGAAAAGACAAATTAAAACAACAATGAGATATCACTTCACACCTGTCATAATGGTTAAAATAAAAAACTCAAGAAACAAGTGTTGGCGAGGATGTGGAGAAAAAGAACCCTCATGTGTGCTATTAGTGGGAATGCAAATTGAAGCAGCCACTATGGAAAACAGTATGAAGGTTCCTCAAAAAGTTAAAAATAGAACTACCCTACAGTCCAGTAATCACACTACTGGGTATTTACCCCCAAAATACAAAAACACTAATTAAAAGGGATATATGTACTCTGATGTTTATAGCAGCATTATTTACAATAGCCAAATTATGAAAACAGTTAAATGTCCATTGATAGATGAATGGATAAAGAAGTAGTGGTATATATATAATGCAATATTATTCAGCCATAACAAAGAATGAAATCTTGCCATTTACAATGACATGGATAGAGCTAGAGAGTATGTTAAGCGAAATAAGTCAGTCAGAGAAAGACAAATACCATATGATTTCACCCATATGTGGAATTTAAGAAACTAAACAATCAAGCAAAGGGTAAAAAAAGAGAGGGGGAGAGAAACGAAGAAACAGACTCTTAACTATAGAGAACAAATGGATGGTTACCAGAGGGTAAATGGGTGAGGGAGTGGGTGGAATGGGAAATGGGGATTAAGGAGCTGCCCTTGTTGTGTTGAACACTGGGCGATGTATGGGATTGTTGAATCACTGTATTGTACACCTAAAACTAATATAACACTGTATGTTAACTATATTGGAATTAAAGTTAAAAAAAAGAAAATAATCAGTTTGGTGTTAATCTGGCAATACAGGAATGTCTAGTCACCCGTCAACTAGTCTTCTAATGCTATTAACAAATAATTTTACTCATCATCATCAAGCAGTCATATGTTGCCTGGTCTATAAAATAGGCTTAGATAAGATCATCTTAAAGATCACTTTAAGCTTGAATGTTATTTTATTCTTAGTCTAAAATGTTGACTTTATTTGAATCAAGCCATACTCTTTTTCCAGTTTTATTGAGAAATAATTGACATACATAGACTGCTGTGTAAGTTTAAGGTATAAAGCATGATGGTTTGATTTACATATATTGTGGAATGATTAACATCCATCATTTCATATAGATACAATAAAAAGAAAAGTTAAAAAAAAACTGATGATGAGACCTCTTAGGATTAACTCTCCTAACTTCCCTCTATATCATACAGCAATGTGAACTATAGTTACCATATTGTACATTACATCCCTAGTACTGATTTTTGTCTTATAACTGGATGTCTGTGCCTTTTGACCCCCTTCTTCCAATCCCCTCACCCACAAATTTGTCTCTTTGTCTAATTTTTTTGTTTTTTGTTTTTGTTTTGATTCTACATATAAATGAGGTCATACAGTATCTGTCTTCTTCTGTCTGACATTTTATTCAGCATACTGCCTTCAAGTTCCACCCATGTTGCAGCAAATGGAAGAATTTTTCTCATTTTTTTATCGCTGAATAGTATTCCATTGTTTATATATATCACAGCTTCTTTATCTATTCATTTATCAGTGGACACTTAGGTTGTTTCCATGTTTTGGTTATTATAAATAATGCTGCTATAAACATCAGGATGCAGAAAAAGCATTTCCAGTTACTGTTTTCATTTCCTTTGAATATATTCCCAGAAGTGGTATTTATGGATCATTTAGCAGTTCTATTTTTAAATTTTTGAGGCACTTCCATACTGTTTTCTATACTGGCTATACCAATTTACAATCCCAACAAAAGTGCACAAGGGTTCTCTTTTTTCCACATCCATGCCAGCATTTGTTATCACTTGTTTTTTGATGATGGCCATTCCAACAGTAAAGCCATATCTTCTTTTCTTCTGCAGTAATAAAACAAGACTGTTACTTCAAATGACTATTCAGACCACTTCAAATGACCACTCAGTCAGAGTTTCATATTTTAAGGTCATGGCACTAAACACTTGTGGCACCACATCCAATCTCTGGAAAAATGTGAAAAGCTGCCTCTTTTGAATGTCAGCATTATGACCGATAGAGATTTTGTCAGGATTTTCCTGGAGCCTTAGGAATGTTTTGAAGGAAGAAGAATGGAGAAGACTATGGAGAGATAAAATAGCTGTTCTAAGAATCTAGAGGCCCAGACCTAGAACAAAGAAAACAGACCTAGTCTTTGCAGAATTAAGAGCAATGGATGGAATTTAAGGGCAGACAGATACCAGGTCAATGTAAAGCTCTCTCTAAAATCCAAGCTGTCCAGATTGAAGCAGGCTGCTGCCTGTGAGTCAGACAGCTTCCATGCCTGGAAGGGTCGCAACAGAGGCAAGTGAGCCATCATTTGGAAATACTGTGAACAAGATTCTTGCATTTAGTCAAAAGTGGGACTAAATATCTAAGCCTCTTTCCATACAAAGAGACCTGGGAATCATCTTTGTTGTCTTTTTCCATATTATTGAGCTCTGTTATTTCAGTTCCTCAACATCTCTCATATTTCCATTTTTAGCTCTGCTACCACTGGGGCTAAAATGTCCTACTAAACCTTTACATGAACTCCATGCTCAAGGCAAACTTTACTAGAGTCAGTGCTCATGCCTCCCTCTTGGTTGTGAATTCCATTATTTCTCATCACTCTGCTCAAAATCTCTTCCCCAAGGGAGCCCTTTCTGCCCCAGCCTAGGAGAGTCCTTGACTACCTCCATTTAATAAAACAGTAGTTTACACATACTGTCATTATGCACTTATCATTCTATATTACAATTTTATGTTTACACATCTGGCTCCCCTACTAAATGATAACCTCCACCAGGGCAAAGATCATGCCTTATCTTTGTATTACCAGCACTTGAAAGAGTATTTCCCATAGAAGTTGCTCAACAAATATTTAGTGAGTAAATAAATCAATGAATTAATCATTGGGATTCCATATTTCTGTTAAAAGTTCTTATACTCATATGACACCTTTAAGAATGAAAATGGAATGTTTGATAACAAAGGCCAGTATTTTTATATCTGAAGTAGTACCTCTCAACTTTAAATTTTTTATGTTCCTCATCTTTTTCTTCTGAAGGAGTGAATTTTGCTACAAATGACTAAAGGGAAGCATTGACTACAACAGTGAAGAGAAAAGTGAAAAGTTACTGCCATGAGCTTTTGGCTCTGACAACACCCCACCTGAAGGGTTAATTAACATTGATGGGGAAGAGGAGAAATCAGGAGGTATAAAGGAAGAAAGGAAAAGGAAAGGAAAGGAAGAAAAGGAAAGGAAAGGAAGAAAAAAGGGAAAGCAGAAAGAACATACACGGGCAGGAAAATGTAAACATCAGAGGACAGTGAATGCACCACAGCTTTGGACTACATATATCAGGGCCATTTGTGACACTCCAGTTAGAAAATGATGCTTGGAAGATCCTGGAAATCCTCAATCTGTGGTCAAGAATAGAGCAGAAAGGGGTACAACACCGCTCCTGGGAAGGTTTAGGAAGGCAAATGAAGCCTGGAGATGTGTACTAAAGAAAAATGTTCAAAGGGTGCCTGGGTGGCTTAGTTGGTTAAGCGTCTGCCTTGGGCTCAGGTCATGATCCCATGGTTCTGGGATGGAGCCCAGCATTGGGCTCCCTGCTCAGTGGGGAGTCAGTTTCTCCCTCTCCCTCTCCCTGCTGCTCCCCCTGCTTGTGCTCTCTCTGTCAAATAAATAAATAAATAAAATCTTAAAAAAAAAAAAAAAGAAGAAGGATGTTCAAACTCCTGATGTGAAGGCTTTTCTTCCCTGTGGCATAAGCAGAGTCCCTTTCTCCCTGTACCACGAGAGGTGATTGTTGGCTCTCTTGGCTAGGACCAGCCTGAGGGAAATTTGGGAAGTAAACAAAATTTAACATCCATTCTCTTTTTACAGCGAATCCTTCCTTTTTTTACCCCCTGCCATTATCTCCAGTTTTCTCTAATTTCCCACATTGCCTCTCAATTTCATGTGCTTACCCAGCCCTCTCTCCCATCTGTGACACTCCATCAAGGCATCCCAGTTATTCCATTCTCTGGGTTTATTATCCCTTAACTCTCTGTGGTGGCCATGGCACCATGTCCATTCTCTCTGGCAAAACCACGTGACCAGTCTGAGCTAAATTGTTAATGACTGACAATTGATTGACTTTGATTCCCAATGTGTTACTCTTCCCACACATGCATTCTGCTAGAGATTTTTAGTGGTTTAATCAAAAGGTAGAGTAAATATTAAATACTAAATAAAGGAAACCATTTAACATGCTAGCCCACACTATGCCTTAAAATGAAGGTCTCATCCTTAAGGATCTTGAGATCCTTAAGAAATAGATTTCATATTTCATTGAAATAAACAGGACACACAGTACTTCAGACTTTCATTTCATGCTAGTGATTTTTGATAGCAGCTGTTGTTAATAAGGGAGGAGTATATTTGTCAAAGCAGCTAATCATCTTGTCCTTAAAAAAAACACAACAGAATGTAACAGGAATTTGGAAATCTGCCCAGTATGCTTTTTGAGAAATAGATGGCAATGGTTGACATCTCTTTTTTGTGCTTCTTCCTGACACTCCCACACAGGGGCACACCCTGTCCATTCTTGGGGTGAATCTGAAGACGGTGTTGTCTAATACTTTAATGACACAGAAATGTGTTGTCTCCAAACTACACTGAAGGAGAATCAAATGAGGCAACCATAAATTATTAACAGCTGCTCTTATCAACCTGTTCTTCAAGAATACTGGTTGCTTTTATTTGTGCCTAAAAATTCTTTCCTCTGTGTTAAGAGCAAAAGAGAGGGAAAAAAAAAAAAGGAAAGAAAGAGGAAGAGAGGAAGAAAAGGAGGGAGAAAATGAGGGAAAGAATGCCCCAGCTCTTTACTGATGAACAGTTCTGTATCTTTGAGATGTCAACATTTTTAAAAAAGATTTTATGTATTTATTTGAGAGAGAGAGAGTGAGTCAGAGAGAGAGCACACAAGCAGGGGCAGAGGGAGAGGGAGAAGCAGGTTCCTCTGCTGAGCAGAAAGCCCAACTCTGGGGCTCCAGCCTAGGACCCTGGGATCATGACCTGGGCTGAAGGCAGATGCTTAACCGACTGAGACACCCAGGTGCCCGAGATGTCAACATTTTGAAATGAAAGCTTCTTGGAATATTTATTTTTCTTCCCAAGATTTAGCTAACAAGGGCCTTGATTAGCAGTACTTGCTTACTTCATTTCCCATATATTTTTCAATAATTATGTACATATTTCCATGTCTCATTTTATCCTTTTGGGTGGCTCTGTGTTGGACAACTGAAATAACTATTTCAGGCATTTGTTTTTCCTCTCTAAAGAGGGGTATCTCTGATTTTCTTTTGCCTTTGCCTACATTCTTTTAACATAAAAAAAAACAACAACAACAACATATATGATAATGAGCTTTGAGGGGACGAACCTCAGAAATGGCCTAGGATTCCGGGATTAGCATGCTATGGCCCACAAACCAAATTAGCTGACTGCCTGTCTTACAAATAGTTTTATTGGAACGTAACCATGCCCATTCACTTATAGATCATCTATAGTGGCTTCCTTGCTATAATGACAAAGTTGACAGAAACTTTATGGCCCTAAAATTTTTATTATCTAGTCCTTTACATCATAAAAGATTTGTTGACCACTAAGCCTTAGTTCACTGTTACCAAAAGTTTGGTTCACGGACTGCAACTAGAAACCAAATATGTCATTATGCACACTATTGAATTTAGCTGGTGTACTTTTTACAGCAAGACTTTCTTAATGAAGGAAGTAGTGTACAGATTTACATTCTGGTGCAATTCTCTGTAGATGAGCATAGTTAGTGGCAGTGGCTTAGGTGACTCTATAAAACTTTAACTTACTTTGAGGAAGTATTTACTTTGTAACATTTTTGAACTGTGTGGCTCATAGAGATATGCATAACTACCAGTTAGTTTTGCTATTTAATAAAATACCCCAAAACTTTGTGACTTAAATTGCAGTTTGGCAATTTGGACAGGGCTCAGCTTAGTGGTTCTGGCCTTGACCAGGCTCAGCTGATAGTGCAGCTGGGCTTGCTCATGTGTCTGTGGACAGCTGGTGGGTCAGCTGGGGTTGGCTGGTCTAAGATGATTCAAATAGAAAAGCCTTCTGCTTCACATGGTCTCTCAGGATGCTCAGGCTATGCTGGACAAGAGTCTCAAGGGCAGAAAAGAAGAAGCTGGCCTCCCAGCTTCTTGAGGCCAGGTTCGAAACTCACAAAATATCACGTCCATCACATTCTTGCCTAAAGCAAATTATAAGAGCTGCCCACCTGATCTTTGGGTGGGGAAACAGACTCCACCTCTTGATGTAGGAGCTGCAAAGTACTAAAGCCATTTTTGTAATCAACTACAAGGAGGGAGGGAGAAAGAAGATTACTGCTCCTCTTCACCCCCTTCTTACATTTTTCCAAATTTTGACCGAATTTCACTATTCTTGTGAGCATTATAATATTGCTTAGTTGGCCTGATCCAACTTCAGAATTGTATGTGACCTTTTTGAAAGACTCTTACATCCCAAACCATATATATGAGTTATAATAAGAGCAACAGAAACAGAGCTGAGGTCTCTTTAGGCTTTCTAGTACTTGAGATCATAGCATTATAAACTTCGTACAAAAAATTTCTATAGTTGTATCACCTTTAGCAATTGGCAGTGCTTATTGATCTGTACAGCCCCCAGTGTAGTCTCTCCTACATTCTACATTATGGAAGCACCAAACTTAAATAATGTGAACAGCAAATGATAGATAATTAATAATATGTCTTAGGTAGTTCTGTGAGTTTCCTCCTTCTATCACATAAGTGTATGTGACTAAGTGTTTGGAGTATTTGTTTTATGGTAATACATGTGTGGATTTGTCAGTATTTTCACAAATATCTGAGAGGGAAGAACAGATGAGGGTTGAACACTGTATAACTTAGCATTTCTCACTTTTTACATACTCGGAAATTTCTCTTAAGGTCGGTGTGTTTCTTCAGGGAAATTAGTTACATGGACTATTTCTGGGGGATATATTTCATTCCGTATTACTTTTTTTTTTTTAAAGATTTTATTTATTTATTTGACACAGAGAGAGAGAGAGAGACAGCGGAGAGGGAACACAAGCGAGGGGAGTAGGAGAGGGAGAAGCGGGCTTCCTGCTGAGCAGGGTGCCCAATGCGGGGCTCGATCCCAGGACCCTGGGATCATGACCTGAGCCGAAGGCAGATGCCTAACGACTGAGCCACCCAGGCGCCCCTCATTCTGTATTACTCTTAAGATGATCTGAAATGTTGGGTGCCTTTACCACAAAATTTCAAAAGAAAGACAACAGAAATACTAGGTAACATATGTATCAATTATTAATTAAATACGTACAGCAGGAAGTCTGACTTTTACCAGCTTCCGCTTCCCAAATATTCCTGAAAGATCCCAGGAAGGGCTTTCTTGTCTCACAAATACACTCTGACTTGCCACCCAGGCCCATTGCTGGACTGCTGCTCTGTTCTTCTGCAAGCCAACGTTCATTACTGTCGGCCACTGAAACCTCCTCTTGTACCACTTCACCATCACAGAGATCCCAGGCCCTTCATTCAAATCTCCACAGCGCTATCTAAGACCAGGCTATAATCCGTGACAAGACTTGCCTGATGGGTTGGTGAGTAATAGAAAGAACTTCCATGACAGCTTAAAACCTTATGCCAGATGTAGTCATTCTCAGAGTCCATAAGAGTGAACTGGACATCTCTCACTTTGGTCCCTGGCTTGCCTACATGTTATAGGGTTGGCTTACTCCCCACACTGAGATTTTTCTCGAGGATGTTGTTCTTTTCCAGAGCTGAGGCCCTAATGCCCAAGACCAAGAGAAAGCAAACGTTTTCTCCTTGTCCTTTTTCCTACTCCAAGATTCCTTTTCCAGGGATAAGACATCCAGGAGACAGGACATAAGCTACAAAGGGCAGGGATTTTTTAGTCTGTGTCATTACTGATATATATATATATATATATATATATATATATATATATCAATGTCTGAAACAGTGCTTTGGCATTGTAGACCTTCAATAATAATTAGAGGATTACATAAATGGCTTTCATTAAAATTAATCAAGACTCAATAATGGGCATTTCCAAAGTTCAGTTATTTCAGAACAACACCAGAAAAGCCTGGTCTAATTTGGGAATTTACAAGGCCAGCCCCCCAATAGTGGGAAATTTGCCTTCACTAAGATATCACAGAAGAATATTAAATATATCAACTAAAATTTAGACATTGTCAAAAAAGAACTCAAGAATACTCAAATTGGGCGCCTGGGTGGCTCAGTTGGTTAAGCGACTGCCTTCGGCTCAGGTCATGATCCTGGAGTCCCTGGATCAAGTCCCGCATCGGGCTCCCTGCTCGGCAGGGAGTCTGCTTCTCCCTCTGACCCTCCCCCCTCTCATGTGCTCTCTCTCATTCTCTCTCTCTCAAATAAATAAATAAAATCTTCAAAAAAAAAAAAAAAAAGAATACTCAAATGCCTTGAGTGACTCAAAGACCAAAACTAAGACACTCTTTAAAATTGCTAAATGACAGTTCAGTTAAAGTATAATAAGGACAGATTTAATTAGTATTTCCTTTAGAAGGGATCAGTGGATTTTTAAGCCCCAACAGGGTTGTTTTTCCCTCAACAACCAAGTTAGAGTGATTAGATCAAATTGTGATAATGCTCAGATCTTCTTCAACTAATTAGCCAACCATTTGTAGGATGCCTCCTTAGAATCTGATATTTTTCCAAGTTTCACCACTCTTATTAAAGCTCTGACCAAAGGCTGTAGCTAGTCTTTTTGATACCTTCATAAGAGTTAGAAAAAGGTGTCCCCCTTGGAATTTCAGCTTCCACTTTCCTTTGTGAAGGGCATAACTTTATTCTACTTATGTACCCACTCAGCAGATGAACTTATTGCCTACATCACAAAGAAAATTGAGACCAAGAGCTGTGAACTCCTTCAACTTCCAGCTTCCCCACCTCAGATTTAACTATATATTTGCACATTCCCCCTTGTCTAAGGGGACACATTCTTTCCAGACTTGCCCCATCCTCCTGGGTGTTTCCTCCTCTCCCTTCCAGGCCCAGTTACACTCATTTAACCCCTCACATCTTTACTCCTGTGCTTTCCTCAGTCTCCATGTAGGCTCAAGTCTCCTGACCTAAAAAACACAAAAACTTCCTCTTCACTCTGTCCTCCAAAGTCAAAGTTCCTGAAAAAGCACTAAACATCTTTATCCTCACTTCTTCACCTAGTATTTGCTCCTCAACCTTCTCACTATTGTTTCTCATCCTACCTCTCCATTCAGATTCCAGTTTAAGATGGTAACATAGGAAGAGCCTCAACTCACCTCCTCCCACAGACACAGTAAGTCTACAGCTACATATGGAACAACTTCCTCTGAAAAAAAACCCTAAAGTCTGGCTGAGGAACTAGTACACTTCAGGCAAATGAAAAGAAAACCACATCCAAATGGGTAGGAGAGGCTGGAATATAATCTCACCATAAATCCCAGTCCCAGCACAGTGACCCATGTTGGATGAGAACTCAAAACCCAGAGCTTTTGCCGGAAGAGTGAGGAGTTGAACCCCACATCAGGCACCCCCGCTTTTAAGACCTGCACCTGAGAGATGAGCCTCCAAAACATCTAGCTTTGAAAACCAACAAGGCTTATATCCATGAGACCTACAAGACTAGCCATCTGAGAAATGGTTCTTAAAGGGCTCCTGTGCTGGGACTCACCTGTCCCAGGGCCCAGCTCAGAGGCAGCATTCTGCTCAGACTTTAAGTGAAAGAGGCTCATTTGTATATATTAAAGTGTTGGCCTGAGGTGCAGGTATATAATTTAACACACACATCTAAGAGCCTGCAGGAACACTCTCTGGGGGCAGAGATTGGTAGGCACTATCTTCATGCTCTCCTGCCTTGTTCTAACCAAAAGCTGCCATCTTTCACTTTTTTTAAAAAACAAATTTTCCATTGGGTGCCATCTTTATGCCCCTCTCTTCTTTGCTACAGCCAGTGGACCTTTTCGTGCTGTCCCTCTGCAGTGCTCCAGGATGCCAGTATCTTGCAGGTGGAAGTTCTTACATGTATCTGGTGCCCTGTTTTGTTTTGTTGTTGTTGTTTTTTGTGGTTTTTTTTGTCTGATGTCCTAGCTTTTGCAGCTGCTTCCTAGGGAATGCTCCTTGACTGCTTGGCTCCGGTGGCTAGGTGGGGCTGTGTTCTGGATCCTACATTACTGTAATGGGAAAAATAATTCTTAGCAGGCTACCACCCCCACGGCACTGCAAAGAGAGTGGACTGAAGCACATGCCCGTCTTTCTGTGAAAGAGGCCTATTTGCATGTGCAGGAGTTGTGGCCTGAGGGACAGGCTTTCAGTCTGGTGCACACCTAGGGGTCTACTGAGTTGTTCTTGGGGAATATAGGCTGAGGATACCATCTTTGGGCTCTCTTTCTGCCTTGCTACAGCTGGGTGGTATCTCCTGGAAAAGAGCTTATGCACTGTATGGAGTCCTGATTTTTGTGATTGCTGCCAGGGGACACCTCCAGATCACCTGACTCTGGTAGCCATCAGGGCTTACACTTGCAGTTCCACAGGACTGTATAAATTTGCATACTTTAAAAGCTGCTGCCTGAGGGTCTGGTTTCCAGGCAGCCTGAATGGGTGTAAGTGCTAAGTAAGATCTTCTCCTTTGGGACACTGATGGGTCTTGGCACATCCTCAACTACTGGGAGCTATTAAAAATAATATAGGCTGCTTGGATAATCACAAGGCTTAAAAGACAACCAAGAACTAGGGCAGGGTTGAATGATATGGCTCATTTCCCACACAAGGCCAACCCTTCAAGATTGGGAGAGGTATCTGTTTCATCTAATGCATAGAAACCAACACAGAGAGTCAGGCAAAGTGAAGAAACAGAGGAATATATTCCAAATGAAAGAACAAGATAAAACTTCAGAAAAAACCTTAATGAAGTGGAGATAACTAATTTACCTGAAAAAGAGTTTCAAGTAAAGGTCATAAAGATGTTCACTGAACTTAGGAGAAGAATGGATGAACACAGTGAGAACTTCAACAAAGAGATAAAAAATATAAAAAAGTACCACTCCATCCAAAGACATTCGAAAAGGTCACTCGAGGGGTGTCTAGGTGGCTCAGTCAGTTAAGAGTCTGTCTTCTGTTCAGGCCATGATCTCAGGGTCCTGGGATCGAGTCCCATTGGGCTCCCTGCTCAGTGGGGAGTCTGCTTCTCCCTCTGCCCACCCCCCACTCATGTTCTCCCTCTCTCTTTCTCTCTCTCAAATAAATAAAGAAAATCTTTAAAAAAGGAAGAAAAAGAAAACATCACTCTTGACTCCCCAGATAACCATAATTTCTCTTTTTTATCTTTCTTGAAGTCTTTGCATCATTTGACTCTATTGATCTTCTTTCTATAAACTTTCTCCTCCACTGGCTTCTTTGAGACCACTACCTCTCTGAGTTCTATTTCTTAGCTTATTATTCTGTCTTTTATTGATTTAAAAAAAGCTAGGGGGAGCAGCATGTATCACCTCTATCTAAGCTTTAAAGATGAATTTACCATGGAGTGTAAGATCACTGAAAACTTGCACAAACTTGACATATTGATAGAAAACATATTTTATTAAGGGGATATCATATCTAAGTAACATATTAGGCTTCTTTGAGAATAAGATTAAATATCTTAATGAGAGCACACCAATAAATGTGATGTTTGTATTAGTCTTTGATAAGATTCTATACTAAAAACACTTAACAAAAATCATCATAGAAAAAATTTTATGGATAAAGAACTGCTCTAAAAGCACTAAATAAAAGATAAAGATAAATGGGCACTTGCATGTATAATTAGTGCATTGAACAAGCCCTGCCTTATAGGACGTCCTCAGAAAAACAACTTTTTCTCTTTCATTGCCCACTTATATTTATTCAATAGGTCTGGCCTTTCCCCTGCATCTCTGTAGAAACTTAGCTTTTCTTCTTACCCTTACATAAGAAGAGTTTACTTTGCTGGTTTACTTTAAGATTCACTCTTGACTTGAGTTAAAGAAAGTGGGGTTGATACTTCACAATTCATGAAAGAAAGAAAGAAAGAAAAAGAGAGAAAAGAAAGAAAGAAAGAAAGAAAGAAAGAAAGAAAGAAAGAAAGAAAGAAAGAAAGAAAGAAAGAAAGGAAGGAAGGAAGGAAGGAAGAAAGGAAGGAAGGAAGAAAGAAAGAAAGAAAGAAAGAAGAAATAAAGAAAATCAATTTTTCAAATGCTCAATAAAACCACCCTTATGCCCCTGATGTGCATAAGGGCCCTAAGCACTGTAACTCTAAAATTAATAAGTTTACAATTAACTTAGATACCTGATACCTTAGGACATCAGCTGAAACTTCACTTAACATTCCATTCCCACTGAATGAAGAGATTTAAACAGTGGGGTAACACAGGGGATTGGCTCTAAGGCATTATGAAATGGTTTGGTAAATGATTCAGAGGTGAGCATATGTGTGAAATCTCCGAAGTGGCATATGACATGTAACTTCCAGTTAGTAAAATGCCAAGTGCAGGATAACCTACAGGAAGATGACACCAGACTGGACGAGTGGGCAGAGAAGTGGCAGATGGATGTTCAAGGATAAGACAGAAGATGTTTTCAGGACAAATAATCCAAACACCATTTTCAGGTGGTCTCCAGAGTATCAGCCATGACCCTCTGGAAGGACGGCCTTCAGAAAAGTATAAACCTACACACAAAATGAGGTTCGTATTTACAGTTTTTAAGTTACTGGAAACTTTTGCATGTTTGAACTAAGTTTTTTTTTTTTTCATTAAAGTCATTCTTCTTTTCAGTGAAACACAAGTGCTTGAATTTTGAAATTGAATTTCAGACTGCATTTTATAGCAGGGATTTACTTCAGTCTATATTTCCATATATATTTATAATTAATATGAGGCTTTGAAACCTAAATTTATTCTTCTTCACATAGAACTACGTAGATCTTTATTATGAATGTGCTAATAAATTATTTTTGTCTATGAAGATGTGTTTGTGTATCTTTCTCCACGTATTTTCTATTCTGCGTACGTGTGTATACATTTGGTAATACAAATATGTAATTACTTGAGGTGTAATTAAAAGTCTTTAGGAGACTGTCTCAAGATCTTTTTTTTTCCCCTCCACTGAGAAGGTGAGGCATTGGGTAGCTGGTACAATTTCCACTATTAAAAATAAATGCCCTTCAGACAGGAATTAGGTAAGCAGCTTGTTTCTGCAAGAGCTGAACAGCAGCCAGTTTCACACAAACTCATTGCATAAATATTTCTCTCTTCCAAAAAAAAAAAATAATCGAGAAGATGGATGGATTCAAAATTCTCCAGGAAGGTACTGAAGATTCTGCTCAGGATTATCTCAGGGGGAAGCTTCCATCTGTTCTCTCTAATAGCTTAACTTGCTCTGCTCCATATTTCTTAAACAGGACTTTGGAGTTCCTGCATGAGATCAAATATTTTTCTCATTTTCCTGTTTTATTAAAATACACATTTATTTGAAAAATCATTACCTTGCTCTATTGCTTACATTATTATCTTAGGATAGAGAAAATATTTTGTCACAAAGGAAGATTTCATGACATCTCTATGGCTACATAAATACTTAGGTATCTTCTTAAATGTCTTGATTGATTTTAGATTGTCTCAGATTCCATCTGGTTTCTCTACCTCCCTAACAGGCCTTCTTCAATCCCTGTATAACTTCCTATTTAATCCTCCTCGCTGGCCCACAAAGGTCATGTTCAAAATATTATTGCCTTTATGTAATGATCACATACAAAGCCTATCATCCCCTAAATGATTTCAATATGAAGCATGACCATAAACCAATGTAAATAATTTTCAAAGTGAACAGGATTTGAAAATAGTTCAGTAAGAGGAACTCCACAAATCTTAGCATTGAATAGGCACATAATTTTTTTCTGCTGAGTCCTTTGAATATATAAGTGCTGTAATATTTATTTATAAAGTCATTCACACTGTTTATACTTTCACTTTGTATTTGGTACTAATAATGCTATACTGTGTATTCTCTTTGGAGTAAAATATTTTCTTGCTTTAATATTCATGTTAATAGCTCTCATAACATAAGCGGGTAGATTTTAATTTTTAGTAGTGCTTTTTTCTTCAATACATTCTCACATTTAAATATGAAAGACATGAAAGTGAATGTCTAAAAGATTTTTTTAATTAAGGGAATTTCTTGTATTATATTTGTTTGCCAAAAAACTCTTGGGCCCAGTAATTCACAGTTTTAAATTATTTGTTTGGAACCTTAGGGACTTTTCTACTGTTTCAATCTCCCAATTAAAAAAAAAAAAAGAAGAAGTAAGCAAAGTCCATATGAAGGCACTCTCAACTCCCCTGTGAAAGGTAGTACTTTATAATAATACTTTGCTCATGGACTCCTGTAATTTTCCATCACAAATTAGTATTCAAGTTCCTTTCAAGCAGACACGACACTGACGTGCTCTAATACATGGTTGACTTTGGGGTAGGAATGGAAACCAGCCCAAATCACATTGTACTCTTCCACTTTCTGATCCAAACAATTTTATATGGGAACAGGTTAAAAGAAACTAACCTTAAAAGAAAGAATGAGGAAGCCCCAGAAAAGCCACACCCAGTCTGGGGAGAGGGTGTAAATAGAACATAAGCCAGTCTTACCTGCCGGCCTTGCTGACTAAGGGTATGGCAGTAGGTTGGACACTATATTCATGTGTAAGAAATACCCCCTCTAAAGTGTGTTGAGAACATTGAGTTTTTATAGCCCTATAAGGCAGGTAGTATTATTATCCCCATATTTTACAGATGAGAAAACTATCTTTCAGGTCATTTTTAGCACCAGTTGGGGAATTGGCTAACTGCCCAAGTGAGTCATGGTCCAGATGCTCAATCCTACAACCATGAGGGCCGAAGGCAATTACCCAGTGTTTTTGGTACTCCTTGCTTTAGCTGTGCCCAGCACACACCCTGAATATTTGATAATATGTGCTTAAAAAATAACTCCATATTGTACTGATTATCATTCAAATATCTGTGTTAATGAATACTTATTTTCAGTATTTATCACCAACTCCCATTTCAGTACTGATTTTCACCTTGGCCATTTGTGCCAATATAAGGAAGCATTGGCATAAATATTGGAAGTGGGCAATTTGCCCACCCAGCGGAACTATGCTCCTCACACAAATGAGCCAAACACTGAAATGCATTGTCACCTCATCCCTTAAAATTAAAGCTAGAATTGAGAAAGCTACCACCAGGAGGCAATAAATATCTTATCACATGGTCAGAACCAGCAGCCATATTTTGTTAAAATGACATTGCACCATCAAGGAATACAATAATTGAGCACAAATATAGAGATCAACATAATTTTAAATGACAAAATTTTAGGTATAATTTGATATATTTTAAATTAATGTTTAACTACTTTAAATTAGCTTATTCTAACTCAGTTCTTATCCTCTAGCTGAAACAGAAATTTGAATATTCATCCTAAATCCACATCCTGAAGGAATCAGGTCCTTCCTAGAGAGGCTATATATTTTGTTACTTGAAACAAATTTGGCATCTGCTCACTCTTAATTGCAGGTAAAAACAAGAATTGTAGCTGCCATGAGGAACTTGCTTAGATGGAGTTTCCCAACTTCATACTTATCTTGTTCTCTCTCTAGCAGGGGGGAAGAAACTGCTGGAAGGGATAAGAAAGACAGCATCCTCTTCCTTTTTTGCCTTCTCATTTTTTTGTGAGTTCATTCACAATCAGAACAGGCGGAGAGAGCAACTGATGGTCTCCAAAGTCAAGGATGGCTTTGACTGTGATATTTCTCATTCCAGACTCCTAGACTGTTCTCATTGTTCAGGGTCAAACTTTCTGGTATTGTAGAGAAATTATTATTGCTCTCTAGAGGCAGTTTGGGGTGAGAAATGCTTGATTTGAGTTATTACTCTATCACGCACTGAGTATCCATTACTATTTACTGTAGTCCAAGGCACAATTTTCTTGACTATAAGAGCGGGATAATACTATTTGACCTTACAACTTCCCTCATGTTGTTGTAAAGAACCAAAATAATCCATGTGATGAAAACAAAGTGTAGAACACTATATAATACAAGGTATTACAATTTCGAAAATGCCTGGGAGGCAAACTGACCAAAGATGGCTATTTTTACAACCCTGAGGGTTTTAGGCAAGAGTCATTGGGGAAGACGGCATAGTATAAAGCACAGAAATCTGTCTCCCCACCTAGAAAACAACTGCACTCGCAGAATATGTCTGATGTCACTATTTTGAAATTCTAAAGTCTATTGAAGGCTTACAACTTCCAGGGGAAGGATTGGATGGTAAATTGTGGTTAATCTCAGACGGTTTCAGCTCTTAGCACAGTAGCAGCTTCCCATCCTCCACCCCTCAGACCTGTGGCAGGCAGCTGCACACATGTTCTAGAATAGCTTGCACGCAGTCTGCCAGAGCTAGGGTGGGGGGAAAAAAAAACATGTCCTCCGAATATGTGGGATCTGTTCTCTGATTGCTGATTGTTGTTTCTGACCACAGAGGCACAGGCAAAGAGGCAGGGATCATTGTTGTTATACCTCTGCCATTCTTGCAAGCCTCTCTCACATCAGTTGAAGGGACTTCTGGGGATTTAAAGAACTGGCAACCTTTTTTTCCCCCTTCATTTTTCTCTTTTCCCCCTTTGGGAGCCATACACTAAAGACTAGGATATTCAAAAGCAACCACATATGTATATAGGAGAAATTAGAAAGTCACCACACATACCTAGACAAAGGCACAACTTCAGAAAAGACCTGAAAGGACCTTAAATTTACATTTCAGACTGATTTCCCAGCATAAAGACAACCTACAATGAACGAAAATAGCAAACCTTGTGGGGGGGTGGGGGGGAGGAGAGAGAATCTTCCTTTCCAGAGTTACCAAATTATTAGATTCAAATGTCCCTTTTCAACAAAAAAAAGAATCACAAAGTATACAAAGAAACAGGAAAGTATGGTCCATTCAAAGGAAAAATTAAACCAACAGAAACTGTCCTTGGAAAAGAAGTGATGGTGGATCTACTAGACAAAAACATTGAAACAACTGTCTTAAAGATGCTCAAGGAACTAAAGGAAGATGCAGAGAAGGTTAAGAAAATGAGGTATGATAAAATGGAAATATTAATAAAGAGATAGAAAACCTAAAAGAAACAAAAAAGAAACTCTGGAGCTGAAAAGTACAGTAACTGAAATGGAAAATTCACTAGAGGGATTTAAAGGCATTTTTGAGCAAGCAGAAGAATCAGCAAACTTGAAAATAGGACAATGGATATGATTGAGCCTGAGGTACATAAAGAAAAAAAATTGAAGAAAAGTGAACAGAGTATAAAGGACCTGTGATTTACCATCAAGCAGACCAACATACAGATAGTGGGAGTCCCAGAAGGAATAGAGAGAGACAAAAGGGCAGAGAGAATACTTGAAGAAATAATGCCCCTGAACTCCCCAAATTTGATGAAAGACATGAACATAAACATCCAAGAAGCTCCAAGACCCAAGTAGGATGAATTTAAAGAGATGCACACTGAGACACATTATAATCAGAGATTCTTGAAAGCAGCAAGAAAGAAGCAACTGATCAGAAACTTTGGAGACCAGAAGACAGTGGGCTGATGTATTCAAAGTGCTAAAAGAAAAAAAAAAACGCGTCAACCAAGAATATATTTGGCAAAATTCCTTCAAAAGTGAGGGAGAAATTAGGACATTCCTAGATAAAAAAAAGCTGAAGGAGTTCATGACCACTAGACTTATCTTGCAAGAAATGCTCTATGGAATCCTGCATATTGAAATGAATGAACACTAGATGGCAACTTGAAGCCATATGGGGAAATAAAGGTCTCAATAAAGGTAAACACATGGACAATTATAAAACCTATTGCTATTGTTGCAATGATTTGTAACTCCACTTTTTTCTATGTTATTTAAGAGATGAATATACTTTTTTTGTTTTGTTTTGTTTTTTTATTATGTTGTTAATCACCATACATTACATCATTAGTTTTTGATGTAGTGTTCCATGATTCATTGTTTGCATATAACACCCAGTGCTCCATGCAGTACATGCCCTCCTTAATATCCATCACCAGGCTAACCCAACCCCTTACCCCCCTCCCTTCTAGAACTATACTTTTAAAAATTATTAACTTATGTTTTAAAAACACAGTGTATAAAGATATAATGTTGTGACATCAACAACTGAAAGGAGTAAGGATGGAGATGTAAAGGAGAAGAGTTATTGTATGTTATTGAAGTTAAGCTGGCATAAATCCAAGTTAGAGTGTTATAACTTTAGAATATTAAATGTAGTCCCTATGGTAACTACAAATAAAATGATGCAGAATATACTCAAAAGGAAATGAGGAAGGAATTTAAATATTTAATTACAAAAAATCAACCAAACACAAAAGAAGACAGTAATGCAGGAAACGAGGCACAAAAAAAGCTATAAAGTATATAGAAAGCAAGTAGCAAAATGACACAAGTAAGTCCCTTATTAACCAGCCTGAAAAAAAACTCTGACAAATGCTACAACACAGATGAAACTTGGGGACATTATAATAAGTGAAATAAGCCAGTCATAAAAGGACAGACATTGTATGATTACTTTGTTCATTTCTTTATGTATTTATTGATGTTACCAACTCCATACACTGTAAGCTCTATAAGAGTGGGATATTTGTTTTCCTGACAGCTGTTTCTGTACCACATAGAACATAATGGCATATGATAGGGATCAAGAAAATTATTTGCTGAATGAATAAATGAAAACAATTTTTTTTTTTTAATTTGAGAGAGAGAGCGAGAGAGCATGTGCAAGCAAGCAGGGGAGGGGCAAAGGGAGATGGAGAGAGAGAATCTCAAACAGACTCCATGCGGAGCGCAGAGCCTGACAAGGCTCCATCTCAGGACCCTGGGATCATAACCTGAGCTGAAACCAAGAATCAGATGCCCAACTGACGGAGCCATCCAGGAGCCCCATGAAAACAAAATTTAATTTTGTTTTCAAAATGTACTATCTCTCAATTTCATCCAAAACTTAAATACCCAATGACTGATTTGTTAGCTTGTTCTGCTATTCTTGAGTTAGGGGGTAAAAAAAAAAAAGTGTTTTATATCAAAGCACATATTTTACCAAATCCCATATATTTATATCCAAATCTCTCGTTTATAATCCCAGCCTCCATATAATATTTCTAATCAACTACCTCCTCTTCCAATTTATTATTTATGAACCTATAAAATACTTGAAAGAAAAATACAAAAAGCATCCATATACTCTTCATCTAGACTCAATACTTTTTAACATCCTGCCACATTTGCAATCTCTCCCTTTCTCCACACACACACACACACACACACACACACACACACGCCTCTAAATAACTTATTACAGCGAAAACTATAAAATGGTAATTATCTTTTTCTATCATTCCTTCCATATTTATTATCTAGCATTAGTCATAATCAACAACTTCTTGACATGGATCATATGAAGGGAGATTTGTGTTAACAGTGAAGTAGATTCAGACAAATATTTTAGTGGTCTTGATATACTTTAGAATCAACCCCGTTAGTACGGTCCCCAAACACAGAAAGTGTGTGGAGCTCAAAAGCTCTGAATACTGGAACTTACCACTATCAGAAAAAAAGAAATTCTGAAATATTCATTTTTCCTCTTTCAGTACAAGTGTAAAAGTGTCCCTGTATTATTCTGTTGTTATTATCATTGGACCATCTAATCCACAGACACTTTAAGCTATTTTGCTATTAACATTAAACCAAAAAGGAAATAAATTGATGATATGTGTTTGAGATATGAGAAACATTTTGAAATTGCAAGAAAGCTAATTTTAAATGTGTATAACATTTTCAAATGGACCCAGAGAATTGGAGAGGAAAATTCAGAGTCAACATTTCATTACTGACACTAATTCTGTGAGGCACTAATGCATTATTGCCATGATACAGTTCAATTACTCCCAACATAATTTCTTAAGTTTAAATACAGTAAATGGAATTTTTCCACCAGCAAGTTTGATTAACTAGTTAATTTTTACACAGGTTAGTATTAGAACTAGTTTGATGGAGGAGGTTTTCTGGAAGAGGAGTCAGGAAGAGTCAGTCTGGAATTTGAATTCTCTACACGTAATCTACAAGAATAGCAGAGAAATTACTTATGTCCAGGGTTTTAATATTGATTTGCCACTACAAATTAAGCGAACTTGAATTGCTTAACTAGTGAGATAATATTTAGTTCTAAAATGTATTCATTCGTTCATTCATCAGACATTAGCAGAGTTACTCTCCATACCAGCTACATGCCAGAGACTGGGAATCCCTGGGTGAACACCACAGTTCCTGCCATCGACTGTCCTCAGTCTTCTCTGGCTCTAAGGAAGTATCTCTCTAAGGAAGCAGGTGGAGGTAAGTGTAGGAAAGGATAAAAGGGGGACAGAAAAAGAATACTAAAGTGTCAACAAAGAGTCAAGGCAAATATGAGGATTAACAGAAAATGAAGATGGACCTCAGAGGTGAGAAGACTTGAACTATGAGATGTAAGTAGGGCTTGCCACAGACAGCTCTTTAGTCTGAGAATTATGCAGACACTCGATGGAGAAGTCAGGTGAACTGAAATCCAAACTCAGGTTGACTTGCCAAACCTCATGCTCAGGGAGGCAGGGGGAGGGCTTGATCTGGCCCTAAAAACAGGCAACTTTTTCCAATTCATAAAAAGACACTACATAGGTTATCTATGTCTTTAGATCCAAAGTTGTGCCTTTAAAACTAAAAATATTAAAAAGAGTGACAGTTGGTGGTGCTGATAGTCCGTACTCAATCAAGGGTCTTCTTAGTAATTTTCTCACATGTACAGGATTCAAGAGTATATTTTCAAGACTTCTAGGTGTACATCTTGGGCTTAAAATAAGCTGTGGCGATAGATTTCTTAACATGAATCTTAAGTTCTTCATCTAATTTAAGAGTATACTTTAAGAATATTTGAGATGTAATATGTTAAAACAAAATACTCATGTCTTGTTTACCTTTGTATTATAACATTTAAGAATCACCTTGTTGTTACTATTGTTATATGACTCGAGAAAAATACCAAGTTTCAGTGTAAACCATGGTCATGTATTATTTGAACAAGTTGTTTTCATTTACATTGCTTCAAATCTTAAAATTTGTGGTTCTATATAAAACAAGAGGAAGTGGCCTAATCTTTTTAAATATAGAATGTTGACGTGGAGTTTAAAGTCCATTTTTATCCAATTTCGATTTCCTCTGAAACACCTGGAAGAATTCCTCATGCTTAAAAAAATAGCTTATGCACTCATGCTCTTAAAAATTGTACCATGAGCCTAAAACACAAAACAAAACATTGTGTGGCTGTGTATTTTATTGAACCTAGAATCTAATAGGTTTTTGGCAAGCCAATCTAAGACGTAGTATTTTTGATTCCTTTCATGTCAAAAATTATTAAGACTTCACTGTGCAAAGCCTTGTGGAATTAAGCAGATAACAGAAGAGATACTGTTTCTGCCTTCAAAGGGATAAGGTTATTTTGGTATTGAAATATTTCTTTTCAGAACACTGATAGCAGCAGCAATATGGGTCAAATATGGGCAAAAATGTGTAGGTGATATCTCCTGTTTTGATCTCTTTGAGGCACCCAATTGCTCTCCTGGTCTCTCAGAGTTCCTTGTGCCTCACCTCTGGAAATTCTTCCCTTTCCAATCTCTTCTTTTATTCTGTCCATATCAATATTACTTGCTTATGATCTATTTTCTTAGGGATTAGTTGCCACAGTGACGGATAGCTAATCTGGAAAACTAATCCACGCTAAGGGATGTTCTAGTTTTATCCCTTTGAGTAACATACTTATGTTTTACTCTCTTTTTAGAGATAATACCTTAATGCATAAAAGTGACTCTATAGTGGGGATTTCTACATGCATGATGGGTCATTTGGTGTCCCTCAAATAAATCATTTAAGGAGCTGCCAACATTGTTTTCCTGTCCTGAGGGTGGAGAATAAAAAAAAATGGGCTAAATCTTTTTCTTTTTTTAATTTTATTTATTTGAGAGAGAAAAGAGAAATAGAAAGAGAGCATGAGTGGGGGGGGGAAGGGCAGAGGGAGAGGGAGAAGCAAACATCCTGCTGAGCAGGGAGCCTGACATGGGGCTCCATCCCAGGACCCTGAGATCATGACCTGAGCTGAAGGCAGATGCTTAACCAACTGAGCCACCCAGGCACCCCAAAAATGGGCTAAGTCTTTGCATTGCTTGGAAGAGTTCCTAATTACATGCTTACCAAAACCCATGAGGGGCAGGTGGTTTCTTCCCTACCTTGTAGAATCCTCGGTTTCAATAAGCTCAGCCCAGTTTTCCACAATTCCTATTGGAAGAAAATATGTTTCTCAAAATAAGGGTGCAAGTGGCATTCTGGTCAGGACAATTCTTTGTATTTTAGAATGGTATTGTATGTGGCAAGCAATTTTAGCATCCCTGATCTCAACCCACTAGCATCTCCCCTGCTACTCCACCTGCCCAGTCACTGTGACAACCAACATGACTCCCACACATTTCCAAATGTGTGGAATAACACTGGTGATGACTATTAGCCAACCCTTTTAGAGCCAGTTAGAACCATCTCTACAGAAAGCACAACATACTCTATTAACCACAGCCTCACAGGAGGTGAGTAGCCTTGAACCTCTAGCGACCAAATCTCTGTTCAGGAATACACTGTATGAATGGGAAAAGGCAGACGTAAACTTTCCCCTCAGCATTTTCAAACTAATTCCAGTCAACTCTCTTACCATAAGTCAGGAATTCAGACTAAAGATGGGAAATTTTTCTGAAAGTAAAGGCTTTCTTCAGATGGCAGCTTAATAAGGAATCATTTGGTGGTTTGACATTGATCTTTATAATATTATGACAGTATCCCTGAAAGAAACTATTCCCTTTGGGGGTAACAAAACTTCAGAATTTCATCTATTTTTGGAGTCACACTTGGTCTCATTCAAAAGATCGTTTTTTAAAGAATCAGTACATAAGGAAAAATGAGAACAGAAGTCCCACGTCTCAAATGCCACGGTAACACACTAAAATATTGATTTTTTACCAATTGCTCACTTGACACAATTTCTAGTAAGTCAATTTGTATTAATTTTATTAATTTTTCATAGCCTTAGGATTAAAGGGTTTAAAGATATAGGTAAGAATAAAAACTAGATAACATCATAGCAAAACAGATTTCTAGTTTATGGTAAGTAGATCAAAGTTTCAGGGGCTATAAAGAGTTTCATCAGGGGAGTAAAGTCCTTTTGTTTTCTTTTAGAAAAGACATACATATGAAAGGCTCATAAAAGTGCTGTTTTATTAAATAATGCTCAAAGAACATGACTGACAAGAAAATCATGTGAAAATAAATTTTAAAACAATCTATTTAAAAGAAAATTATGTGGGAAATAAATTGTGAAACAATTTTGTTTAAAAGTCTGTGGTAACTTTAAGAGGATGGAAGGTAGGGAACATGACTTTTTTTTTAAGAATTTATTTATTTATTTGTCAGAGACAGAGTGAGTACAAGCAGGGGGAGCAGCAGAGAGAGGGAGAAGCAGGCTCCCTGCTGAGCAAGCCAGATACAGGACTTGATCCCAGGACCCTGAGACCATGACCTGAGGCGAAGGCAGACGCTTAACCAACTGAGCCACCCAGGTGTCCCTGGGAACATGACTTTTGAAAATATTAATATGTTCTTGCAGTATTAATGGTTATCCCCAAAGTAAGGGTTAAGATGGGCTTCTATTTTAAATATTGAACATTTGGTACAAAATGATGCTGACTTGGAGTTATATAGGTGGTTAAATTATTGGTTACGTTGATAGGAAAGCCAATTATATTTCTTCCCTAATGGTCTATGTGTTGGTTAGATGTCAGTGCGGAAAATGGTCACTCTGCTTCGAGTTCCAGGAATACAGGGGCCATGTTAGCACTGCTCTATCTCCAGTGCCTGGGCAGAGTGCCTAGCACATAGAAATCCCTCAAAGGAGTGGATGAGTTGAAAAACATTCACTCCTTTTTTCTAATGTAACAGAAACACCCTAGATGATTCTCTCCCTGAGCCATTCTCAATACAACCTCTGACCGCTAAGAGCAACTGTCATCTGTAGCATTTATTGTGTGCCCAGCAACAATGACCATTATTTCATTTAATTATTAAATCGATTTCATGGCACAAGCATTATTGTCAACATTTTCAGATAAAGGAGCAGTAATTTGCTCAGGATTATATGGCACCAAAATGCAAATGCAGGTCTCCAAGACCTGGGTCTATTTATTGAGTCCCTGTTGTGAGTGAGACACTGTGGTAGGAGATAGATTTCATGAGATAAGCCTCTGCCCTCTGGTGAGAAAGAGGGTCATGTAAACAAGTTATTCCATTTACTATTAAAAGGGCTAAAATAGAGAAAGGTATAAGGCAACAACTAGTAAAATTTAAGGAAAAAGTAATTACCTGAATTTAAAGATGTTGCTAATCATATAATGATAGAATGACAGGATTTAGATGTTGGCTCTCCGATTCCAGGAGGCAAGCAAGTTATGTAAGATGAGCGAAAATAGCACATCTGGATGTCAAACAATCCTGTCCCCAGGGCCTCCTTCTCTTCAGGCAGCCCTGCACAGTGGGTCAGCCCCTGTATATGGAACAGTGCTACGTTACCTATACAATGCTTACTTCAAACGCCCCAGGGCAATCCTTACAGCCCACACCACTTGCATCAACATGAAAAGTATCTCCCTGTGAGAGTCACCGAAGGGGTGCCTCACATGTGAGACAAACCAAGTCCTTCTTCTCCTTCTTGCCAATGTCCACTACAGCTCAAGCTTCCTTAAGAAACCTGCTGCCATCTCTGCTAAGCACTATTAAGCAGTCCATGACCCACTCCTAATTCTGCCTTTACCCAGCAAAACCACGGTAGGTGGGAGGATGCCCCCTCTACAGTCCACTGTCCTCCAAGGCCCCACTGCTAGCACCCACTGTCTCTCACAGTAGAATTTCTTCCCCTCTTTATCACCTTTAAGCAAAAACTTATCTCAACAGAATAAGAAGCAGCAGTTTTCTGTGCATTAAACAGCATAGGGAATGCTGTTTAAATACTTCCAGAAAAATGTTTTCTTTCCCTACTACTGAAATATAGGTAAACACACATACACACACACTCACACAGAGAACTTGGAGATAGATATCTAGCCCAAAGCTATACAATCGGCCATTTCTCTTACCAAACTGGAACGCTTAATACCCTATTCAGATTAAGGGTACTTGCCTTATATCTGTGTAGGTAAAAGAAACCACTCTGGGGTTTTTCCCCCTAAAGAGAAGTAACAGTCTATATTAAATATGAATGAATATTTACTTGTAGATACCAAAAAACACACAAAATTTCACAAATTTTAAAGTTAAATCTCAGCCAAGACACCCTATTACATATAGGTGAAGAAATCGAGAGTCAAGAAGACTATTTGGTGGTTAAAAACATACAGGTAATAGCAGAGCCAGGGTTAGAATTTAGGTTTTTCAATTCCCAGTCCAATGCTCTTTCTCTGGGGAGGGAGGGAGGAGGAGGTTAAGAGAGGTGTAGTTTGATACTTTTTCCTCTCTGGGAGAAAGAAGAATGGATTTCTCTGTTCTCCCTCAGCTAGTTTTTGGTCATCTGCTAGGTATGTGTCATTTCTGGCTCTTGCATTTTCAACAGAGCTGACTCTTGTATACTGAGCTCTGAGCCTCCGTGGTTTTATGGAATGCTCAACATGAGCCTCCTCCAAAGGGAGACTTGTGCAGCACTCCTCATTCTAAAAATATGCTGTTTTGGTTGAAATGGTTAAATTACTAACGCTTATTTTATTATGGCTTGAATTGTGCCTACATTCCTTTCACTGTTTTCCTTTTCAAATTCTTGTCTTATAATCTACCTCTCCACCTTTATGTTTTTATCTTTTGAACAAGCTGATCATGATATGCTCCACATTGCCTAGAATCAGTTACTTATGTTCCTTGATAAATTCGTTTCTCTGATTGTCATTAATGTTCAAACATTTTCCCTTAGTGTGGTTGCCTCGATATACTGCCAGGGGGCCTGGAACATATTTCACCAGGACCAGGTGTAGTATTAATATTTCTATTCCGACGGCGTCTCCCTGGTCCAAGGAATAGCTCCTTTTCTTCATCTTCATCAGAAAGTAAAAACCTATGCATCTGCCACATTCATAATGCTTTTGGCTTCTCTAAGTGTGATGTGGAAAAAAAAGAACGTTGGGAGTGAGTTTGTAGCAGCTGTTTTACCACATTCCTGTGAAAATGCTTGCAGGCACAAGCCATAAAAAGACCTTCAGCCCTGGTAAATCTGCCTTGGCTGATCTCTGTCAGAATGCAGGGTCCCAGACTCTAGTATGCATAAGAAACACCTGCAGGTGCAGATTGCTGGAATGTACCCCCAGACCCTAGGATTCTGTCCATCTAGGGTAGGGCCAAGGACCCTTTAGCAATATCCTAGTGATTCCGATGCAGGCTGTCTGCAGAACATTCTTTGGGTTTTAGAATTAGGTCCATTTCTTTCTTTCTTTCTTTCTTTCTTTCTTTCTTTCTTTCTTTCTTTCTTTCTTTCTTTCTTTCTTTCTTTTTTTAAAGATTTTACTTATTTATTTGACTGAGAGAAAGGGAGAGCGGGAACACAAGCAGGGGGAGTGGGAGAGGGAGAAGCAGGCCTCCCGCTGAGCAGGGAGCCCGATGTGGGGCTCAATTCCAGGACCCCGGGATCATGACCTGAGCTGAAGGCAGATGCTTAACGACTGAGCCACCCAGGTGCCCCAAATTAGGTCCATTTTTTTAAAAAATCTTTTTCTTAAAATTGTAGCTGGATGGCCAGTTTTGAGAAATGCTATATAGAGGGGATTAACAAACAGATAGGGGAGCAGGCCAGATTTCTGAATTCCCTTCCTTCTGACCTCTGATTCTATGATTCTGCATTTTTTTTGGATTATATATAATACATCTGAATCCATGGAATTTAGGCTCAGTACAGAGGGATTTCTTGGCATCTTTTTCTCCCTACTGAAGATCCTGCAAAATGAAGGGTTATGCTAAAATGTAGAAAATATGCGTGTAGAAGCTTTGGTAACTTTCTGGAGTTATTCTTTGCTAACTAAATAAAACCACAGTCCATAGTCTATGGACATTCATACCTTCTGGGCACAGTTTGCTTGGTTTTACAAGATTAGGACTGAAGTGGTTTAGTTTCTGTAAATAGGAGCAAAAGAGGAATGTGCCCTGAGAATTGAGGTAGGCCTTAGAACCTGAAGGGGAGGGCTTGGAACATCAGGACACAGCAGGGCTCACTTATGGGTGGAGCAGACAGACCTTCTGTGATGTGACTTTAGAGGAGACAAGGGCAAATTGCTTTAGTGGGATCACGGTGCCCAGGAGGACTGCCAAAGCCTCACACTCTGTAAAGATAAAACTTAATGATATACCTGGAAGATGATTTCTTAAATTCACTCTGTTACATATAAAGGATTTCCATGAATGTTTCCAGAAACTTGTTTTAATATGGAGGGGGAAAACTGCCATAGAAAGTTGGAGTGAGGGGCGTCTGGGTGGCGCAGTCAGTTAAGTGTTTTGGCTCAGGTCATGATCTCAGAGTTGGGAGATCGAGCCCCATATCAGGCTCCCCACTGAGCAAGGACTCTGAGTTTCTCTTTCCCTCTCCCTCTGCCCCTTCCCTCCCCCATGCTTGCTCTCTATCTCAAATAAATAAGTAAATAAATAAATCTTTAAAAAAGAAAGTTGGAGTGAGAAGAAAATAATGCAAATGAGGTAGATAGCATAAAAATAGTTGGCGCCATGACTGTTCTTATTCCGTTTATCTTATTTAATAGGCAAGACATACCATGAAATCCTGGA
Source organism: Neomonachus schauinslandi (assembly GCF_002201575.2). Classification (NCBI taxonomy): domain Eukaryota; kingdom Metazoa; phylum Chordata; class Mammalia; order Carnivora; family Phocidae; genus Neomonachus; species Neomonachus schauinslandi. Next base: position 149,993,962 of record NC_058405.1, read on the forward strand.
GAAAAATACCTGACTATGTGGCAACCTCAGCTAATGAAAGAATAGAAATTTTGTGTAAAGTTAAAGCACAGAGGGCCCTGACAAAGCAAATGCCACTGTGTTCTCATACTTTAGAGGGAGGGCCTCGGGTTCTCACTCAGAGGCAGCCTCAGGTCTGGCTATTAAATAGTAAATATACATTTAAACACCAACATGGAAATCTCTCCAAGAACTTCCCTAAGAGCTGCCTTCCACATTGGCGGTTTCCAAACAGGGAGAGTGTGTAGGAGGATGTCAGACCAGGATGGAGAGAGGAAATCTTAAAGAAAAATCAAAGCCAGATAGGAAGGAAGACTGAAAGTGGACAAGAAACTTCAGGACAGACTGCCAATATAGACAGGCTACAAAGGTCAGATAATGCAGTAGAGATGGTACCTAGCACAGTGCTTGGCACTTAGGGACGTTTCATAAATTGTCATGGAAGGAAGGGAGAGAAGACACAGTTTCCTAGTAAAAGCTTCCTAAGTTATTGGAAGAGGTGGTGGGCTATGAAGTGTGCTTTCATTACTAAAAGGTAATGGTCTAAAAATAGAATCCAAACAGAAAAGGGTATTAGTACTTCCTTTCAGAGACCTATGCAGGAGCACAACTCAGGAAACTAAAGCAGGTGGCTTAGCCCATTGGTAAATGATCCAAAGACAATGTGACACAGGCTAGCTAGAAACAAGGTACAAAGATGTGCCTGGCAGGGACATTTCTGCTGAGAGCTCAGGAGAGGGAGTGCCTTGGGCAGTACTTGTAGTTGATCTGTACTTTCATGGTGGCCCCTGCACTTCCTCTTTCTCAAATCCCTCTTTCTACATAAAGTTTAATTTTGCTCCAGAACCATTTGTGAATGTTGAAATGCAGTGAACAGGGTGAAAGAGAGGAAGTGAATTACAGAGGAAGTAGGAAGAGGCCAGGATACAAAGGTCTTTTGATGGAAGCATTTTCTTTCTCTTGGTTCCTGCATGTGGCTCAAGGGGGACACCCAAATTTGACATCAGGTTGGCCAGAGTCATGTTCTCCAATTTTCCATGGGTAGTGGGGAGGGGGTACAGATCTTTCACTATATCTTTGGGTGGACTTTATTGGTTAGTAAATCTTGAACTCCAGCAGCAAGCATTTCCTGCATGCTTTCTCTGTGCCAGACAGTGGCCATTAGAGAAGTACCCATACTGCCTGGCCCTTAGAAACTTACAGTCTGGTAGGGGAGAAACAGTCACACAGGATTACTCATTTGCTTGAAAGAAAAGAACAGGGTGCTATGAGAGTTCTTAACAAGGGAACATATTTGAGGAGGTGACAATTTAAGCTGAGACCCGAAGAGTAAGGTGAGGGTTTCAGGCAGAGGGGGCCGCATGTGCAGAAGCAGTAACAGTTTCCAAATTACAATATAGGAGGGCCTTAGAGGCAGCAATTTGAGTGGTGGGCTAGAAGGTACTTTGACATAGAATTTTGCATAAGATTTATAAAATATCAATTGTGCATCCCAAAGGAAAGATGGGCTCCATGCATACTGTAAGAGATAAAGCACCCCAAATCTCCTTTTGTGCTACTACTATGCAGGAGCCGTGAGATAGGTCAGGCCTATTTAAAGACCCAAAAGAAGGCAGTTGTTGCCCCGGGCATAAACCTCAGTGGGAGACTGGCCCAAGACGAAGCTACAATTCAGGTAGAGCCAAGGAGTCTTGTTGGGAAGGTTACAAATTGTTAATTTTATCCCAAATGTAGTGGGAAGCCATTAAGGGTTTTAAGCAGGAGAGTAACATGATCTGATTTTAGTTTCAGATCATTCTAGCTTGATAGAAATGAATTGGAAGGGACAAGGAGCTAACAACTGTTGAGTTTCTGTATGGACTGACACTGAGCAATACATATGCGTTACTCATTTAATTCTTACAACAGCCCCCCAAAGTGGGGGAACTGAGGCCCTTCAAGGTTATATAAATTGCCCAGATAACAGTAGGAAAAGCAAAAAAAAGTGTACAATTCGTTTTATTATTGTGCAGTTAATGCATGGGGCATACCAATAATATCTCAATGATTGTTTTGTCATAAAATTCTGTAGGTAGGTGATGGTCATATCCAGAAATGCAGTGATCACAAAAGGGTTTATACGTGTTTTTGCAGCAAGGAAGTTCCTGACCCTGGCTGCTCATCCAAGAGATATTGGATACAGCCATGTATAAAGCTACTATAGGATTTTCTCTTAAAACCTTTCTTAACATTGTTAAATGTGCAAACGACCTCTTTTCACTGTTTTGATCTCTTTGTCAGGTTGTTTTCCAGGCAGTGGTTGCTAGGAGTGAAAGAGTTTATTATTTAGAGCTAAGTGGAGCCTAGATATCCCATCCCCTTAGAAAGTACAAAAAAAAAAAAAAAAAAAGAAAGAAAAAAAGAAAAAAGAAAAAAGAAAAAAAAAAAGAAAACCCTATGGTAATTGACTTGAAAATTATTTCTGCAACACCATTCGTACCAGTCCACCTGCTTTTTATTTACTTGTGGTTATCTCTTTTTGCTAATGGTTCTCTGAAAGCACACACTAAGGTTTGCTGCAAAACACTGTCCTGGAGACAGTTGGAGTCTGATTGCCAGGGCTCTTCAGAGACAACAGCTGCTTCTAATAACAGTGAGCACGTGCATGCTGAGTGACTACAGAGCCCCCTGCCATGAGCCTGAGTGCCAGCCGGCTGCACAATGCATGAATTACCCTTGAATATAGTTGCCTTTATTGTCTGATAATGCTTACCACTGGGGGAAACCCCACTGAGACTGAAGTTGTACCAACCAGGTTACAGAGACATTGTTCCACATCTGGGACCGGTTCCCACCCAGCCCTGAGGTTCTTGGCTGGGTATTCTTTTGCCCCTTCTCATATCACCCCTTAACGGTATCTTTGATTATTAACCTAAGAGTGTGTGTAGCTTTTTGCTCTTGCAAAACTGCCATGTGCTAGGCTGCTTAGAGCTTTTGTCCAGGCACTGAACTTAAAACATTGTTTAACATTGTTTGATATTTACAATGTGTCACCTGCAATTCCAACAGTATCTGTTGGAAACAAATATACATGAGATCCCATCAGTAAGTGTCTAATAATCTCCAGATAAAAGTTACAACTGCATATAATCAGAATCACATGCTCAGAATCACAGTTCAGATCCACGTGGCACCTTTGAGGTCACTTAGGCCAAGCTTCCATTTAATAGATGTGGGAACTGAGGCACTGACAGGTCAAGGGATTTACCCAGGTCAACCAGCAGGGTAACGGCCAGGTGGAGCTAGAATTCCAGCATCTGCACTCTCGCTTCAGAAAGCCTTTAGAGATCTATATCCATTATTAAACTCTTTAATATATAAACATAAATTTAATCCTCAGAATTGGACTTAAAATTTATTTATTGGATCTCTTACTGTACAAGGACTTGATTTTCCTCTCAACATTTGGGCAGATACTAGGGAGTATACACACTTAAGACACTTCCCTTGGCCCATGTCACAAATTATTGAGAACAAACCACAGTTATGAAGGAGAGTAAGTTATCTTTAGAATGTCCACCTTTGTTTCCCATCCTCTCTTCTCTCTTCTTTCTTTGGTATTCCTTTCAGTCTTGCTGGTATCTTAAGATCTGTATCCCAACCTATTCATCAGTCTTTGGCCTTCCATGCTTACCATTTAGGATAACCTTTTATGTCTAGACCTTTTCCTACCTCATTTCCTCATCTGTCTACATAAACTTATACAGTATATACTATCCTCTTAGTTTCTCCTCTCAGGTATGATGTTAGCAAAGCTCATAATCAACATACATGTGCTCCTGTCTTTGCCTATCATGAAATGTCAAGTTATCACTATCTCAGTCACTCTCTTGGATAAGATACTATTTCTAGAAACCTCTATTAAAATGTAAAGAATGTTAGCTGGGAGGTAAAATCCATGAAGGCAGTACTGTGTGAAACCAATACACCCTGCTAGAACTAAAATCTAAGCCTGTCTCTCCCCAAGTCGTAAGCATTTTCATTTGTACTATGCCTCCTGGTACGTAGAAATGAAATAGCAAATGCAGAAATGTAATAGCATCTGGTGCTCAATACAAGTGTAGCTAATAAGTACCGAGGCTGTAGGTGACTCTGGATTTTTTTTTCCCCATCTGGAACACATAGGTCAATGACTATGTAACTGTAAGATTAACTTAAGGATGGATTATGAAGACATGTTTTTTATTTTTTTGACTCAGATTACATTTATCAACTTTGGAATTAGTTGTGGAAATATGAACTGCTGGTCAGAAATGGCATTCAATTGAAAAAGCATAAAATATGCTTATTTGAATTCATGGAGTCAAATATTTTGGACATATACTTTTGGGTAAATGGTCATTTTATAGGCTGACCTTTATATGCACAGCCAATATGATTGGCTTCTCTATGATCCAGTGCTCTTTCTCCCACCTTCCTCTCAGATTAGATGGAATAACTAGGAGAGAATGTTTTGCTGTGGTAAAAATAGCCCACAGATCGGGGCACCTGGGTGGCTCAGTTGATTGAGCATCTGCCTTTAGCTGGGGTCCTGGCTCAGGGTCCTGGGATCGAGCCCCATGTCAGACTCTGCTCAGTGGGGAGTCTGTTTCCCTCTCTCTCTCCCTCTGTGCTCTCCCTTCTCATTCTCTCAAATTAATTAAAAAAAAAAAAACTTAAAAAAATAGCCCACAAATCACAGAAACTTAAAATGACAAAGTTTCTTTCTCTGACCTCAGAGACCAAGCTAGACAGAGCAGACATCAGCTTTAAGTATTAACAGTTATAGGGACATAGGGAAAGAGACGGTAGAAAATTATGCATTGGATTTTTAAGCTTATAACATTTCCCTGGTCAAAGCAAGTTGCATGGATACATTCAACTTTAAGAAAGCAGAGATGTGCAATCCAACACAGGTGGATACTGGAAATATTTAGCAGAGAGTGCTAATACCACTTCAGATTACTTATAATTCCCTGAACCTACCATTTAACTTATTTCTTTTTTGTTCTTGAAAGAATACCCTTGTCAATCCTTATGTATCTGGATTTCTACCAGTAAATGCTACCACCTTTCTAGAATATTTCATAACTTATGTTATGTAACTCTAGATTTGCTTGATCTAGATTCATTTCTAGATCATCTTTATCTATTGAATATACACATATATGTAATGTTTATAGCATCCAGACTAATATATTTTAATTAAGAGTTTACATTTATCTGACTTTCATCTACCTCTTCAAACCAAAAGATGATGTCTTCCTTACTCATCTAAATAATCTTAGCTCCAGGGGCACCTGGGTGGCTCCGTCGTTAAGCGTCTGCCTTCGGCTCAGGTCATGATCCCAGGGTCCTGGGATCGAGCCCCGCATCGGGCTCCCTGCTCCGCGGGAAGCCTGCTTCTCCCTCTCCCATTCCCCCTGCTTGTATTCCCTCTCTCACTGTGTCTCTCTCTGTCAAATAAATAAATAAAATCTTAAAAAAAAAAAAAAAATCTTAGCTCCCACCATGGTGGTTGGTGCCAGTAGTCACTAAAAACAAGGTGTCCATAAAGGTCCTTTTGCAATTTGAATTTTTAATAAATTTCTTCTTCTTTGTGAAATATGATAGAGGAGGAATTTACTCAAGATTCAAATAAAATTGTGAAAGGTTCATTTTTAAAATATATTTCCTTTATTTTCTAGTTAATAAACTCCTATGTTATGTTAATTAAGCTTCAATTCAGTTATTTAAAATGATGGTGGAGGGATGCCTGGGTGGCTCAGCTGGTTAAGTGTCCGCCTTCGGCTCAGGTCATGATCCCAGGGTCCTGGGATGGAGCCCCACATCGGGCTTCCTGCTCAGTGGGGAACCTGCTTCTCCCTCTCTCTCTGCCTCTACCCCCTGCTTGTGCTCTCTCACTGTCACTCTCACTCTTTCTCAAATAAATAAGTAAAATCTTTTAAAAAATAAAAATAAAAAAATAAAATGATGGTGGATATGTCGAAAGCAAAAAGATCTACATCCTCCTGTCTAGCTGGAAGAGAGATGCACACAAATAGAGTAATGCAATAAATGAAGATATTACCAAGTAAGCCCTGATATGGAGAGGAAGAACCCTTTAACTCTGCCTAGAGAGGTCGGGGAAAGCTTCCCAGAGGAGATGCCATTTGAGCTGAGTTCTTAGAAAAGATAAGGGATATCCAGATGAGATTAGTAAGGGGCAATGGTAGGGGTAAAAGCCACAGCATCAAGAAATATGTGCTACTTTTAAGGCAAGTCACTGAAATACTGAACAGATTATTTAACATTTCTGTGTCAATTTTCTCATTTGCAAAATAAGATTGTACCTATCTGCCAAACTCAAATGGCTGTTATAAGGGTAACAACTGTTATGAGGGTAAATGTGAGGTTATATAAGAAATTGGAGAGCATCATGAAGATGTAAGATGGAGACCTTGAAGGGTCAGTGGAATTGGGATGGGTAGAGGGAAAGGGGCTTAGGACATACAAGATGATAAGAATGGTGTAAGCAGGGCGCCTGGGTGGCTCAGTTGGTTAAGCGACTGCCTTCGGCTCAGGTCATGATCCTGGAGTCCCGGGATCGAGTCCCGCATCGGGCTCCCTGCTAGGCAGGGAGTGTGCTTCTCCCTCTGACCTTCCTCCTTCTCATGCTCTCTGTCTCTCATTCTCTCTCTCTCAAATAAATAAATAAAATCTTAAAAAAAAAAAAAGAATGGTGTAAGCAGACTCCAAGGAGAAAAGTCAGTTAGGTGAAGGAAAACTGATAATTTTGGCAAGAGTGGAGGATAGCAAGTTAAAGTTCAAACACTAACCGATAAGGTGCAAGTATAGAAGTCTAGTTTAGCAGAAAAACAAAGCTGGTTGACTTAATATGGCTCAATATTTTTTTGTTGGGAGAGAAGGGAAGCAAATCTAGAGTTACAGAAATGATTCAGAGTCCAAACTGGGGCAAGCTTCTTAATGCTCATTGTACTCCAACTCTATCCTTTAAATCGTGCAAGGCTATCACATGTGGCCCTCAAACAATATGCATATAAGGTTAAATGTAGATATATAATTTAGCGGTGTTAAAAAATGAGAGAGAAAGGGGATGTGATAAATTGTAACTCAAGGCAAAGAGAGAGACACAGAAAGAATTTTCTACAGTGTGATTTTGAATCAATCAGGATGTCTTAATGGAAACCCAGATTCAAAATGATTTAAGTAATAAGGAAATATATCACATATAACAAAGGAGGGCAGGCATCAGAACTGGTTGCTCATGAATGTCAGTAGCTCATGAATGTCATGGAGATTCTAGACTCTCTCTCCACTCTGTTGGCCTTGGTGTGTTGGGTTTGTCTTATGTTAGTTCCTCTCTTTGGTAGCAATATAGCTGCAGCAGTTTCATGGGGAATGGAATTTCCACGGATGGCTAGGACTAATCATCTGGAGTAGAATATGTGCTGGGGAACAAAGCTTAAAGAAAGTTACATTGCTATCATCATCTGATTGCTCAGGACAGGGTTGGAAATGTGGTGGACCATGGCCCAAGTTATTCTTGCAGATGTTTTGTTTGACTAGTATGGTGTTAAAAAAATTGAATGAGTTGTTTACTTTTATAAATCAGAAGACTTTATTTTTAAAAATCATATATCTGCATTATCTTAAAGAATCCAAAGGTCTAGCTAACTGTGCCTGCATTCCACTTAGCTAATGCTGGGTAGAGTACATTAGTTACTTCCCCTTTAGAAGAGCATTCCAATTCTAATTTACTAGAGCCTCATCATTCCCTAATGCATTATAACCTAGTCTGCTTTACTCAAGTTACCTGCTGAGGCTTTCACTGGGGAAATTATTCCCAAAGATTTTTAAGAGCTCTGTGCTCTTTTGTATCCATAAACGTGTCTCTTGTAGGCATTTGTCGAAAGGCTCAAAAGAATAGAAGGCAAGGACCAAATCTAGCTGGAGAGTGAGTCTTTGCCAACTCCACTGTATTAGTTGAGTGACTTTATTAACTTATAATTTTCATAACATATAATTTAGCAATTGACACCTGTCCCCAGTAGGAACATTACAAAGATAAATAGCTTAGCTTCAAAGGAAGGAAGGATATATTTTATTCATATTTTATTAATGAAAGTATTCCTTCCATATTTATGTTTGAGAGAGCCAAGAACCAAATAATTTTTTCTATAAGGTTTTCAGTTAAATATTAGTCACTCTTACCTTTTGTAAAGCCTAATTTAGTTCAAGGATATTGTTGTTGGTTGTACTCTTGAAGGATGTTTACAGAGTAGCTATATTACTTACTAGTTGTATCAGCCATCATTGATTAGGCAAAATTAGATAAAGTTTAAAAGGAATCATTAAAAGGTAAAATTGGATTTGTAATATTTTCTACAGTTATAATTGTTAGAGAAAAGAAACAGCTTTCAACATTATAATAAACCTTTTTTAATTATAAAATATTTCAAATATAGAAGAAGAGAGAGACTATAACAAACATGTATGGATCAACTCCCCAGGCACCATATTTGCTTCAAATTTTAAAAATTATTTTTTTAAAAAATCAATCATTATAGATACAGTTGAAGTTCTCTGTGTACATCTCTTCAATCCCATTTCTCATTATAAATACCCAGAAATAATAGCCACTACAAGGAATTTGATGTTTATCATTCCTTTGCACATTTGAAACTTTTAAACCACACATATAAATCTATAAATAATATATTGTTTTGCATGTTATACAATTTTATAACCATGGCATCATAATATACATATTCAGCTGAAACTTGCTTTTTCTCAACATTGTTTTTGAGACTTACCTACTTTAATACATGATACTGTATTAATCTTAAATAATGTATGTTAAGGTTATATGCAAATATCACATTATTTTAATTCATTCTCCTACTGATAAAGAGAGTTTTTTTATATATCAGTTTGTTGTACTATTGGGGGTGCATATGAATAAAGCTCTGCCTCAGAACATACCACATGGTCTTGTTACTGTGAGAAGCAGCTCAATCACAAATCAAACTTTCTTTTGTTGAGTTAGCTTCTTGTGACTTATAATTGGACAGAGGGAATCACAGTAACTATAAATGTCAGATGCTTAAAAAGTATAGAGGTATTTGAAGGAACCCATACTCTATTAAGGATAAATACTGATTTCTTTTTACCCCAGAATGTCAAAATACATTACTGTGGACTCGGACAGTTTTTCAAAAATGTCTGAATTTTGGATTTAGCTCCATAATTTCAGTGGAGTTCAGTAATTGGTTTCTGGATTGGTAATATGATTTTACCATTGGATGAGCATAAATATACAAAAAAACAGGCTCATTTTTCCTTTTCAGAACTTAGAAAATGTGACAAATTTCAGATGCTGAACCAACATTAGATTTCATAGCATAAAACTAACATAGCATAATGGATATAAAGCTCATACTTCAAACCACTAATTTTCCCTAATTAAATCTAAATATATATGATATATTGAAATACCACTCAAACACCTCCTACCTGAACTTTGGTTTTAATCATCCCTGAAAGAGAATGCCTATTCTGACTGTCCCTTCAGTGATACTCAGTTTCAATTGCTCTGGAGGTTGACTGCCTATCTTTTAGAGTCCTCAAATACTCTTTGTAATCCATATTAGTCTCATGGTGGCCAAGTTGTCTTCATTTAAGTTGGCTGATACATCAGTTAACCTAAGTTAAGTTATTCAATGGTAATAATCCCTAAATCGAAATTACTTATAGGAAGGTTTCTTTCTCTTCATGTTATTTGTCAATTGCAGTCATCTTCAACTTTGTTCCATCATACTGGGACCCAGGTGAAGGGGCATCGCCTCTTTGGGCCATGCCATTCTTGTCATACAAGGAAGAGAGAGATGTTAGAACTAAGTAATGACTATTAAAGTTCCTGCTCAATGTGGCACTCATCACTTCCTTTCATATTTCATTGAACAAATTAAGGCAAAAGGCCAAGCCTGCCATTCAACAAGGTGAGAGGTAAAGTCCTCCCATTGGAAGGGACATAAATATTTGGGAACGGTAATTTGATTTACCACAGAGGTTATTTTTATTCTCAAGAAGGTATCCTTTTGATTGACTTTTGGAATATTTATAAAATCATTTTTTTATGTTTTTACTAATCATACAAGCAAGATTTTCTTATCTTTGAGATGGGGTTTAGTCCAATTTAATATTTTCTATTACACTACCAAAAATAAGAATTAAAATAACTTTGAAAAATCAATAAATATCTAGAGAACTCATGCATATAATTGTGATCTAAGTATAACCAACATTAACTTTATACACTGAACTAATTGAAATCTTTACCTTACCACTCCAAATGAAGGAAAATAACTGATTACCACCCCACTCCTGTTCCAGCCATCAGGAGACCCACAAAAATAATTTCATGTAGTTAATATTTTGGATGAGACCATTCAAGTAGTCTCTTCAAATCTGATGAAAATCTATTTTTGTGTGATGTTACAAGGAAGAGAGGTTTAATTTACATAGGTGGCAAATAATAGATTTTTAGATTTAATTATATATGACATGTACATTTTCTTTTTAATCTAGCAATTCTTTCTGTAGTAATTTTTAACAGTTATTTGTAAATAGTTGGTATCTTGGGCACTGAGCCCCGCTTTGCTTAATCTTACTGTCTTTGCAGCAGTCTATTTCTATTTTAAGATACTTTGGTAATATTGGTTTGTTTTCTAAAACTGGAGTAAATGATCTCATTTTGGGGAGCTAACTTCTTCTTAAATGATGTTTTATGATTAGATGGTTTAAAACAACTCTGGCTTTTCGATAACAGATGTGACAACAAAATCACACTGCACAACCAATTTTATTCACTCATGGAATAATAATAATATTATTTATAGCTAGCACTTATAAAACGCTACTGGTATTGTTCTAAGTGGTTTACATATATTGATTCATCTAGTCCTCACAACCCTGTGAGATAAGATATGAATATTATCCCCATTGCATAGATGAAGGATCTATAATATCTACTTTAATACAGATCTAAATTCAGTTTTGGAATAATAAGTCATGGTTGACAGGATTTATCAGCAAGACTAGGAAGTTGGCTAGTTAAAGCAGGAAACCAACAGAAGAAAGGGAAGTAGTAGCAGAAGCTGTTTAGAGGTTTCCTGAATCTTACTCTATTCTCTTATAGAAGAATTTCAAACAAACAACTTAGTCAGTTCTTTTAAGCTGTTAAGCAAATTATTTTCTACTAGCTTTAGGTCAACAAATAATAACCTTTTAGTTCTTGTGAAAGGCAAAATCTGGAACTTATACATAGGTTACATTATGATCTTGAAACATTAGCTTTTTTTAATCTTCAAAGGAACTCAGGAACTCAGGAATTGTTTTTCTAGTTAGAACAGAAACAAAGTGCATAAATTCCAATTTTCCTTTGGATGGTTCATTACCTTCTCAGTGGCTATGGGACCACAACCTATTGTGGGATGACTGCACTTAATATAGTAGCAAAGAGGAAGTCTATGAGTAACTCTGACAATCTAGCCATCTGTTAATCTGGAGACCCATTTTCTACTTGTAGATATGTTGGTGGACTATTGTACGTGTATAAAATGTTTTTATAGGGATAGATTTTGTTTTATATGATGATATAACAGGTAAATGATTAATGGAAATAGTAATTAACTCCAATTCATGGTTACCCAGTTGTCTTTGATTTAAAAACAACTGAAGATTAAAAATATTATATAACATAAAGGAATCAAATGAGAATATGAATTTTATTTATAGTAGTTTTAATTTGCTGTCTATAACTTTTTTGTGGTTTTCACAAAGGGATTAAATTTCATCAGACTCTAAGTTCTTCTAAATGTTAGGAGTAATATGTGTCCATTTTTATAAGCTCATCCCTGAAAGTAGAAACTCTAGAAAACAATCCATTACTAGGTTTGCTTTCCATATTTGTTAAGTATACTATAAAGTATTTAAACCTTTAAACATTAGAAAGAATTTTCACTTGAAAATTAGAGAAACTAAGATAAAAACCAGGAGGAAAATAATAACTGGATTTGTCAATAGCTTGGATGTGGTTGAGAGAAAGGAGACAGTCAAAACTGATAACCAGTTATACCTAAGAGGTCATACAGCATTCAGGTTTATGCGTTTGGTAAGTCAGACTGGAAAGGTTAGGCAGGGCTAGTATTTGTTACCTTTCCTCCAAAAGTTGATATTCCTTTTCCTGAATATATTATTATTTTGACTCTTCAAATTTTAGTGACAGGTAACATTAAGTAGTAATAAAAGATCTATAAATAATTTGCAATTGTCTTAACTTTTTTTTAAGGCAATTAAGTGATTTACACATGATAGCTTTTTCCAGGTTCTTCCGGTTAAATAGCAGACAGAAAAAATTTAAACATGGCAAGACTCTGACATGTCAAAGGTCACATAACCTTTAGGTACAGCCAGATTTCCTATTAACCTAGTACTATATTTTAAGACCCATTAGATTACTAAATCTGGTGATCAGTTAATGATGTACCTGACATACATACTGTTTCTTAAAAATTATCCCATTAACTTTTGTGGATCTATGCATTTAAGCGTAATTGTTTCGAGAAATCTTCTAAAACCCTTTTGTCATGTTGTGCAGTGCATAGGTAGTCTCAGAGAAAAACTCAAGAGTTTATCAGAATCTTGGCTCTTTTTCCACAGGTCCAAAAGGATAAATGGATAGAGTGATACTAAGCTGAAACCATTTAAAGAACCAGTATTCGGATGCACCTATTTTAAAATGATGAAGCAGCTTTTAAAATAGAAAAGTATCCAAAATTTTGCTTTCCAGCAAACTAGTGTTAAGGGAATCACTGCTGTCCAAAAATATTTTTGAGATATCAGTGTACATTAAAAAAATAATTTTTTAAAAGGAAAGCAGTCGTATTCTGGAATTTCTCCCTCTCTTCACCCGAGCCAGATCTCCAACCCTCCAAATGGCTAAGTCGCATAGCTGAAAGGATTTTGCTCATTTTTTCCAAAACACTTCACATCTGGGTAGTGGCCAACCATGGAAAGTTTCAAGTAAATGTAACATTTGGGAGGGAGACGAGGCTCATCCGGGGCTGCCTTCTCTGGACCGCGGCTTCCAGAGGTGTCGCCTCACGCCCTTACCGGATAGCCTGGGCCAACTGCAAGCTTGGACCAGCCGACTTCTGACGGCCCAGGCAGACGCCAGCTCCGGCCAACCCGGCCGACTGCTGGCCACTCGGCTGCAGGGGCTCTTGCCCGTCAGTCTCCCCAACGGGTTCGAAGCCCCAGAGTCCAGGAGCCAATCCGTTTCGTAAATGTCGAGACCCCTGAGTCCCCAGTTCCCAACTAGCGCAGCCTCGCGGTTGGCAAAGCGAGAGGGAAAGGACTAAGCTAGAGCCCGGCCTGGCTCCCACGCCTCACACGTCAGTTTGGTTCCCCTCCCCACCCGCCTGCCCGCCACTCCCCCGCCCGACTCTTCGCGCACCCGGCGCGGAGAGAAATTTGACTGCTCCAGTCACCAATCAGGAGAGAGGTCGAGGATATGAGCCAATCGGAGTGGGGAAAAGGGGGTAGGACGCGAGCGTCCTCCCGCCCCCGAGAGGGTGAGCGCGGAATGTCTCCGGCCCTCCCCTGCGCCTCAGCCTCAGTGCAGAGTCCTCCGCGGCGTGAGGAGAAGCGGTAGCGGGTAACCTCGGTGTCGCAGCAGAAGCTGCGAGAGCCGGAACCGAAACCACACCCACGTCGCTGCTCCTGTCCTCTTTTGCCCTCTCGGCGTCCCACCGGAGACCGCGTTACCGGAGGAGAGCGGCAGCCCACTCCCCGAGCATCCTCCCCTTTCGAGCGGGTGCTGACAGACCCAGCGGCATGATGCGACTGCTAGGCTCGGCGATGCTGCGGGACCTGCTCCTGCGGCCTCCCGCCGCCACCTGCGCGGCTCTGAGGCGGGCACAGCCCCTCGCCACACAGTGCCGGCGTCCCCAAGGCGGGGGACAGGGGGCCGCGGGCCCAGCGGCCGCCGCGCGACTCTACCCGTGGTGGGGCGGGGGCGGCCGGCCGGCGGGGCCCCTCGCGCGGGGACTGTCTAGCTCCCCTTCGGAGATTCTGCAGGAGCTGGGCAAGGGGGGCCCGCAGCAGCAGCAGCAGCAACCCGGGGCGTCGCCGCCCGCGGCCCCGTCGGCTCCCGGCCCCAAGGACGGCTCCGGGGAGACTGACGCGTTCGGCAACAGTGAGGGCAAGGAGCTGGTGGCCTCAGGCGAAAAGTGAGTGTCTCCGCTAGGCGGAGGAGCCCTCCCCCTGCGTGGGGCCCGAGCGCGGGCCCGGGAGGGGCCTGCGGTGGGGCGGGATGGGAGCGGAGGTTCGAGAAAGAGAAAGAAAGAGATGCCGGGCGGCCTGCGCAGTCTGCGCCATGTGATTAGGTCCCGCCCCGCCCGCGCCTTTTCCCTGCCGGCGCCCCTCCGCTAGGCCCCCACTTCCCTTCCCCGCCCCCGGCGCGGGCCGCCCGGGAGGAGCCGCGGAGGGGCCGGAGGGGCCGGCCTGGTCCCCCGCCCGGGAACTGCGGCTGCCTGGCCCGCGCCGTGTGCTCCGCTCCCTGGCTGCAGCACCTGGCCGCCTGCCCAGCTCTCCGTGGGTGATGCCACATGAACATCTCCACCGAGTGACATTTAGGAGTCGGGTGTTGAGCATACCCTGTGCCTTCCCGACTCCTGACTCGTCGCTTTTCAGGCTCGGTTTCCTCTCTAAGCCAGCCCTCCTTCGATCTCTGCCACCATCTCTTTAGAAACCTAGCGTGGCGGAATATTCTTAGTATTTCTGGAGTGGCTCTTTGAGGCGTGGTGTGAAGCCATCTGGGGCACCGGAAATAATGTTTTCGAAACGAGATTAGGAGGAAAAGAGTCATGTGGCCGAGATGGGGCACGCAGTACAAGACTACCTGTTTGCAGGGGGGACCAGCTTTGGTCTGTCTGATGTCTTTCATGAGATGGGCGAATTTTTAAAAATCAAAATCAAAATAGCCAAGATGAAATGTGACTGGTAAAACACTATGAAAAATCCGAGTTATGTAGCTTTTGTGACTTAAATAGTGATAGAATGTTAAGTCATCTATGCCACACAGTTTTGACTTAAAACGAAATCGTTTTTTCTTACACAATATGTGAGGCAGTTTCTTAGATATTTTGTGTAATATAAATGGACCCAAACTTGGTTTTCCCAATGTGGGTAAAAATATTTCTGTATGCTTTCTTTATACTTTACTACTTTGCTGACATTTTACTGACATTATGCGACCTCTTTTGCCTCCCCGTGGCTTATGTTACTGTCTCCAGCCTCAGATCACCTTAAGTCAAACTGAAAGTGTCGTTTGATTTTTATATTTTCAATCTCAGGCCTGCTTAACGTTTCCTGTAATTGAAGTTGGCACCTTCCTAAAACATTCCAAGCTGAAGTTTTCCCAGACTGAAAAATGTTACTTAAAAAAAACACACTTGGTGATGGGCAAAATTTGTGGTATTCTGTGATAATGGTTTTGTGCCACAAAGTAGAGTTAGGACCATAGGCAGGTCATTTAACATCTTTAGTTAGATGATTTAAATCCCTTCAGGGTCTAAAAAGCTAGACTTCTGTTAAATTTCTACCTCTCTCATGTTTTTTAGGGACTAGCATGTGTGTGCTTAATCTCATCTGGTACTCTCTTGTACCTTATCATCTGGTTTACCAGACCTGGAACTAATTTAAATACCTGAGCCCAGAGTTACAGAATTGCAAAATGCAATTGCTAGCATTTAAAAGTTGTCCTTAAAGGCTATAGGATGGGAGCAGCTTTCTATTGAAAATGTCTTTCAGTCTGTGTCTCTTCAGTGGCTTTAGTGTCCCTCTTTTTTTCCTTTTTGTCAGATAGGAAATTGAGCTCAGACCTTTCTAGCTTCTTTGTCTTCAGAATAAGAAATTATCTCTTAGCCTTAACTTTGAAACACTTTGGCTAATACTTACTGACAACGATACATAAAAATTGTCCTGTACTATATCCTAACCACCAAAGAAAACCGGTTTAGAGAGGGAATCCTTCAAGAATATTTGCTCAGATGCCCCGAGAGTTTGAATGACCAATAAGATAATCTTGTTTACCTTAGTTCAAAGGAGTTTATTTTTCTGCCACCGAAGTTTGGAGTAATAGCTAGACTGGCTCAGGAGCAATCCAAGTATATGATCATCCTGAGAGCTTTCAATCAAGGATTTAAAGAGTGAACCTCAGCTGCCTCCAATCCAAATATAAAGTTGAAGAGCACTGGCCTCAAGATTGCCAAAAAATTTTTGAATCATACTAAAGATTCGATTTCCTGAATGATCTGGTTTCCAAATGTAGCTTTCCTCCTTTGACTCCCTCCATTTTGCCTTTATGTGATAAACATTTCTCTCATTCTGGGAGGTAAGCTTCCAGTTGATCCTGTTATCCCTTTCTAATGCTCAGCTTCCAAAGCATAGTTCATCCCTCAGTCAGTAAGCCATCTGGATGCCAACACTCAGGACTCTGCCAGGTTTTATGGGGGATTATTAAAAGAAATAACCATGTGAAAATTAAATGAGTTGACATTTTGTAAAAGGCTTAGGACAATATTTGATATGTGTTAAATACTACATAACTTTATTAAATAAGGAAGTTGCTTCATTTATTGTAAAACATGACAAGGACATTGACCTTTGAATTTTAGGCTCGCACATGAGAATTTTCTTTTGGTTTCTTAGTTTCCAGAAAAAATTTCTCTTGAGAAATTATTGTACTTTTTATATGAAACTATTTAATTTGCACTGTTTATCTTTTTGGCCTGTTTACCAGTAAGCTCAGAGTGAATTTAATAACCATAGCAATTTTATTAATTAACAGGGCTGAGATATTTCCTTTTCCTACTTTACTTGGTCTGACTATATTTTATTAACCTTACCGTATTATTTTCTGGAAAGAGGTGGGATATAAGCAAGTTAACCTACTTATCTTATTTCCGTAGTCAAATTCTTTGAACTAGTGTCATCCTAGGCTATACCATCTCCTTCAACCAACTACAGTCCGGTCTAGATTCTTGATTTAGCTTAAGATTTTATTACTATCTTAAATATCTTATAGGAAATGTAATGATCTTTGCCCAGTTTTGACTGTAGTGTACTTAATTTTTGTTGCTATCATTTCATCATTTTGAAAACCACTTGGCTTGGCTCTCTTAATTTTTTAAATTGTTCTCTTTGCTTTCCTGGCTCCTTTTTGGATTTGCTCATTGAGTAAACCCTGAGGCTAAAGCCTTTGCTTCTTTCCCACTTGTCTGCCTTCTCAACAGCATATGTCTTTTCTCAGCTTTGACTCTCATGGTAATATTTCATCTCTCATCCACACTCTTTTCTCACATTTATCTCTACATATTTGATGACCCAAATTTAAAATCTGTGCCCCCATATTCATTCTTCTGTCCCATTTCAATCTATTTTGCATACTGTTCTGAGATTAATTATAGAGTTTTAATTTCAAACTACCACTCTCCTTCCAGAATACCAGTACAGGCTGGGAGTGAGCATTATATCAAAATCACAGACCGTGCTGCAGCATTCAGTATTCTTGATCAACCTTAATGCCAAATGCTTGCCCAGCATGGACATTTTATCACACTGTTCTCCATCAAGCATACCATGCTTCATTTCTGTAAAGCTCAGAAGTGGGTATCCTGTCTTAATGAAGAGTCCCTGAAAAAGGCTAGCAGGTGGGGATGAGGCACATTTTTGTTAACCTTTTGTTTGGACATTTTATTGTTTAATTAGGAAGGAAAAAGGTATAACAGAGAAGGACTAGGCTGGGAAAATATCAGCACATGTATGTTCTTTAATAAGCAGGTAATTCATACAGGGTACAATATTGACAATACAGGAAACAGTATTCCATTAAAACAAGGAGATCATTTTTCCCCTATCAGATCGGCAGATGTTAAGTTAAATCAAGTGATGTAGAGGGTTAGGGGAATAGGAACTCTTACGCTGCTAGTGGAAGTATAAATTAGTTCAGCTATTTTGGAGGGTGGTTTGGTAGTATCTGTCAAAAACTGCATACTCGTGATGCACTTAGTAATTGAATGTTTGCTCATCTGCATGAAGTCATGGCATTAAAAATATATTTTAAATTAAATGTGCATATAGTTAAAAATATATTGGGGTGCCTGGGTGGCTCAGTCGGTTAAGCGGCTGCCGAGAAAATTGAGTGAACAGGGTCCTGGGATCGAGCCCCGCATCGGGCTCCCTGCTCGGCAGGAAGCCTGCTTCTCCCTCTCCCACTCCCCCTGCTTATATTCCCTCTCTCGCTGTCTCTCTCTCTCTGTCAAATAAATCAATAAAAAATCTTAAAAAAAAATATATATATATATGTATTAAGGGGCACTTGGGTGGCTCAGTTGGTAAGTGTCTGTCTTCCGGCTCAGGTCATGATCTCAGGGTCCTGGGATCAAGGCTCTCCCCCCCCCTCCCAATGAATGTGACTTCTCTCTCAAAATAAATAAAATCTTAAAAAATAAATAAATAAATAAATATATATATATATACACACATGTATATATAAAGTGAAAGAGCAAACAAATATTTTTAGCTAGCTTCGGATTGTGTAACTTATTTTGGTAGTTAATATTTATTAAATGGAAAGTGAGGGGCAAAGAATCATTGAATCATAATGCTGTAAGAATTAAATCTCAAAGTAAGATTAAATGCCTATGCATTTCAGCAAATGCTCAATTGGGCCTATACAACAGTATTGATAATGAAGTTGAGACAGTATTTGGCAGATATAGATCATTTTAAAGTGAAAGAACCTCTCTGAAATAGGTGACAAATTCTGTCATCCTTTAATAATGCATTTGCTTTTAATTTGTAAAAGTGAACATGTTTACAATTCACTTAAAATCAAGATTGAAAGTATATTTAATTGGGGGATTTTGGTGAACCCCTCTGATTTTATTTGTGATTTTCTCTATTAAAAATGTTTTTCTAGATTACAGTTAATCCATGAGTTTTAGTTATTCTTTTAATGACCAGTCATAACATACACCATAACATTATTTGCTGTCTGATACTTATATTAAACCACATGCATCTATTTAGTCATGGATATAACTGTGGTAATTTGTAATTAACAAACTACATACTGCTTATTAATTTTTAGATGAAGTTCACTGAAAGAGCATGAATTAGATCTCGAACTTTAGTTTCTTTGAGTTTTAGCTTCTTATCAGGCTTTACTGTTTACAAAGAAGTCTGCCTACTCAAAATCAACTAACTCAGGAAATGACTACCAAATTGAATTCAATTTTTTTTATGAGGCAGTAGGTAGGGAAAAGTAATGGGTAAGAGGGACACTATTTTAGTCTGAAAAAGCTAAGTGTAATCTTGAAGAGAACTTTGTTGAAAACATTTGTGAGTTTGAGTTTTAAAAGATTATTTGAAATAAGTAAAAAAGATATACTACTTCCTTGTGATTATGAAGTGAAGAAAAATTATGGCTGTAGAAACTAAAAGTCTGATTGTAGGCTTTGCATTCTTTGAGGAGCTCAGTCTTTAAATCCTGTATAAATCAAGGAGTTGTCTGTCTGCCTTTTCACCTTTTAAGTCATTTGCTAGTAAGAGGAATGCTTAATTGAGTGAACAGATATATTTGTAAGAATAGTTACTAATTGTTGATATCTCTAAGTGAGAGCTTTTAGGTAGACACTATGACTTTATCCGGGGATCTACTCAGGTATAAAATTTTGGGGGGAGTGCCTGGGTGGCTCAGTCGGTTGAGCGTCTGCCTTTGGCTCGGGTCGTGATCCCAGAGTCCAGGGATCGAGCCCTGCCTCGGGCTCCCTGCTCAGTGGGGAGTCTGCTTCTCCCTCTACCTCTCCCCCTGCTTGTGCTCTCTCTCTCTGTCAAATAAATAAATAAAATCTTAAAAAAAATGAAATAAAAATTTTTTGGTTATGAGACATGGTACATATGACTAATTATTGTACTTGGTGATTTTTCTGGCCACGTACAATGTAGTATGAGCGTGTTAATGTGTCATTTTGGCTTCCTTTGGGAAGTATTCTCTGGTTGGTATGTAACATTGCTTACTGATTTCTAAAGAAACATTTATAGTGAAAGTACTAATTTTAAAACATGGAGCTATTGATATTGCATAATGGACAATAAGTTGATAACTTTCAGGATTTGCATATATATTTTTGCCTTCTAATTTCCATTACAGACCTCTAAAGTTTTTTTTTGTTTTTTTTTAGATTTATTTATTATAGAGGGGGGAGGGGAAGAGAGAATCTCAAGCAGATTCTGCACTGAGTGTGGATCCCGATGAGGGCTCCACACGGGGCTTGATCTAATGACCCTGACATCACGACCTGAGTGAAAACCAAGAGCCGAAATACTTAACCAAGTGTGCGCCATGGTGCTCCTAAAAAAGATTTTATTTATTCCTTTGAGAGAGAAAGAGAACAACCTGGGGGGAGGGACAGGGGAGAGGGAGAAGCAGACTCCCTGCTGAACAGGGAGCCCTCTGTGGGGCTCGATCTCAGGACCCGGAAATCATGACCTGAGCTGAAGGCAGATGCTCAACCTACTGAGCCACTCAGGTGCCCTTAAAAATATTTTTTTAAAAAAATATTTTATTTATTTATTTGAGAGAGCACAAGCAGGGGGTGGGGCAGAGGGAGAGGGAGAAGCAGACTCCCCACTGAGCAGGGAGCCCAATGCGGGCCTCTATCCCAGGACTCTGGGATCCTGACCTGAGCCGAAGGCAGATAGTTAACCAACTGAGCCACCCAGGCACCCCTAAAAAAGATTTTTAAATTGTTATCTTCATGAGGGTATTCTGAGTGACATAGGCACTTAGGATTCTCGGTGGGAGTTCTTAAGAGTACAAACTTTTTAAGAACAGTTTTTAAACTGTATGAAACTTTAAATATATTCATACATTTTTAGGAATCTAGGCTGAGTTGTAGAAAGATGTATTCACTAATATTTTTGACATAGTATTATGCATACTAGAGAAGAATGGAGAAAAACTTGTGTTCAACATTAATGGAATGGTTAAGTAAATGACGATATATACATCCCTATTAGAGTCTCTTATTCAGTCATTTAAAATGTATACAGTTACTTTTGGTGTATAAGAAAATGGTAAGCCAGAAGTTAGAATATAAAATTTTCTACGCAGTATTACTTAAGTGATCCTTAAGCTTTAAAAAAAAAAAAGCTTAGAAAAAGTATCTGAGGAAAATAAACTGAAATGGTATCAGCAGTGGTAGTTTGTGAGAATGGGCATGTTTTTCCTGCTTCTTTTGAGTTATTAAGATTGCTCATTATGAGTACAGTTGACCCTTGAATAATGTAGAAGTTAGGGGTGCCAGCCTCCCCTCACAGTCAGAAATCCCCTGATTTCTCCAGAACTTAACCACTAATAGCCTACTATGGACTGGAAGCCTTACCAATAACATAAACAGTCAATTAATACATATTTTATTATGTTTTATGTATTATATGCTATATTATAGTAAAGTAAGCAAGAGAAAAGATTTATTAAAATCATAAGGAGAAGAAAATATATTTACAGTACTGTACTGTATTTATTTAAAAATCCACATATAAGTGGACCCACATAGTTAAAACCCATGTTGTTCAAGGGTCAACTGCATATATAACTTCTGTAATTAGAAGAACCACATCTGTTAAATTTTAAAATTGTAAATCTCTACTTTGCTGTCTTAGTCAGCTAACCTAATATCCTGTTTCTGGTACATATAACAGGAAGTACCTACATTACATTAAAAAGTTAATAAAAAAGATCATGAGTGGATTTGTACAGCTCTTATCAGCATTATCCCCATTGTATTCACTATTCGCAAACATCAGGCTTTTTTATTTCTAAACTATTCTTGGTGTAAGTCTCCTTAGAAAATGTTGCATATGTTTTGCTACAGTAAAAAGTTATGATGAGTAGAGTTTAACATTTCTTGTTCCAACTTAGGTTTTACCATAAGGGAGGTAGCATGGCTATAGTATACTCTCAGGCAAGTGTTGGTAAACTTTTTCTCCGAAGGGCCAAATAGTACATATTCTTGGCTTTGCATGCTATCTGGTCTGTGTTAGTACTATTCAAATTAGCTGTTACTAGCAAAACTGTCATGAACAGTAGGTAAATGAATAGGCATGGCTATCTTGCAATAAAACTACGTACAAAAACAGGGGGCACTGCTATAGTTTGCTGTTGGTGGCCCCAGCATTAAACTGTATTTAGTTGTGTAATGTGTTCTCTCATATTCTGACTGGTTCTACTTTGAATGAGTTTGTTCCTTTGTGGATTTTTGTATCTTGTGTCAGCTGCTACATCTTGTTCCTGTTCTTTATGTCTCCACTTTGGCTATTTTCTCTTATTCTCACCTTCATACCTAATTCACTTTAGCTTTTAAAAAAATTTTTCCAATAAAATGCATGTAACATAAAAATTTTTTATCTTAAGCATTTTTAAGTTTACAGTTTAGTGACATAAAGTACTCTCTCTTTTTTAAAAGAATTCAGATAATTAGGCTTTTGTATAAAATGTGTGAATATAGATCGTGTGTGTGTGTGTGTATGTGTATTTATATCTCCTGAGTGAGTTTATAGTCTTTAGTATAGGAATTTAGGAGGACATCTATTTTAGCAGCTTAAAAACTGAGAATTAGAATTGGAAGGGACTTTAAAAACATCTAATTCTACCTCATTTTATATATTTAAAAGTTGGCCACATATACTAAATGGCCTAACTAAATGACTAAAATTCATACAATATTAGGACTTACTTTGTTTTTTCATCCACTATTAGATTAATAAAATACTGTACCGAATTGATTACTTTCTTAGGTACAGGATTGGAGGACACCTTAAAAACCCATCTCCCAGGGCGCCTGGGTGGCTCAGTCGGTTAAATGTCTGCCTTCGGCTCAGGTCATGATCCCAGGGTTCTGGGATCCCTGTTCGGCGGGGAGTCTGCTTCTCCCTCTCGCTATCCCTCCCTGTCCCCAATGAATAAATTTAAAAAAAAAATCTCCCCAGCTGATGTTTTTTCCTCTTCTGTTATACTCCCTGAAAATTGTTACTCATGTCTGCTTGAATACTTCCTTGACTGGAGTTCATTCCCTTAGAATATAGCACCTTCCATTTCGGAGCTGAAGTCTGCCTTACATTAACTTCTACTTACATATTTTAGTTATTTCAAAGACATCATTTCTAGAATGGTATTAAAGTGATTAAAATATCAATTCACATAATATCTGTATTTTTACAACTAGAGTGATTTATTAAAGATACTTGACTGAAGGAATAGGTGGTTGGAAGGACTAATAGAGTTGGACATCAGGGACTTGATCTGCCCAGGTCCTTGTCCTCCCCTCAGAGACCAGGAGACTGCCCCCCACCCAACCCCCCCTCCCTGTTAGACTTCTAAAGTTGTACATGTGGACAAATTGCCATCAACTGATACGGACAGCCTGCTCACTTCCTCACATAAAGATGACTTTGGTGCTTCTTACTTTGGCATGCTCTTGAGTAAATTTCAGTAAAGTCCAATCAGAATAGCAGCCCTATTTTAATACAATCTCATCCTCACTTTGTACAGGATGCATTTTTAACAAGGTCGAACAACAGTTTAAGTATCTAACGTAAGTAATTCCCCTATTAACATTTTGGTTAGAAATTCTTCGGTATGTAAGGAGTCGTATTTTTCATTATTCTGAATAAACTCCAGGTATTCCTTCTAAAATGAAGGGCTAATAACTGAGCGTAGTTGGTGTGGTATACTGGGAAGTATCCAGGGCTAGAAACCAAAGACCAGCTTTCCAGGACTAAGTCTGGTCCATCCACTTAAGAATTGTGTGACATTAGACATGTTGCTTGGCTTTGAGACCAGAGTCTTTATCTGTAAACTTACTTTAGCACATAGGGTTTTAAGATAGCAGGAGATCCTTTCTTAACAGTAAAGCCTTAAAATATGTAAGGTTTTGTTTTTAAATTCCACCAATAATTAGCCTTGGGGCAAAATGATTTGGAGAATAAGCAGAAATCATCACCTTGTCAGACTGTCAGACTTATACGTGGTCAGCCCGCATCAGTTGAACTCTCAACCCCATAGGTTTATTTAATTAATTAATTTTTATGGAAGTATAATTGACATACCATATTATATGGGTTCCATGTGTACAACATAGAGATTCCACATTTGTATGAATTGGGAACTAATCACAATCAGTCTAGTTACCATCTGTCACCATACAAAGTTGACGCAATATTATTGATGGTGTTCCCCATGCTGTAAGTTACATCCTCATAGCTTATTTTATAAAATAAATAAGTTTGTACCTCTTGATCCCTTTCACCCAATTTGGTCCCCACTGCCCAACCCCTTTCCCCTCTGGGAACCACTACTGTTCTCCGTATCTGTGAGTCTCAGCTGGTTTAATCTGCTAATTTGCTGGTGTTGGTGGACAACTATTACTATCAATCAGATTACTTTAAATTCAAAATGATAAACTGATTTAAAAACAACTCCATTTTTGTTTTTAAAAGATCATTGTTTTAAAATGACAATGTAAGTAAAAATACCAAAGCTTTCTTTTGTATTCTGTTAGTGGACTTTTTTTTTTTTAAACCTAGTTGGGGAAAAAAGTTTCTGATTATCTGATAGGTTTACTGTACTATACTATGCATTCGAGTTACATGGAGTTGCCCCCTGCAAAAAAAAGAAAAAAAAATTAAGGAAGGTAATACACCAGTCTTGAAGGTTTATAGTTTAGAGAAGTCAGGTAATATGAAATCTTATTTAACAAAGATAGGACAATATAGTTGATATCAATTTTTTTCTTCTCATTTTGCAGTTCTTAGTAAAGGCTTGCTTTTCATTTTCCTCCTTTCAT